>NW_028125197.1:0-156534 GCF_965194825.1 Balaenoptera physalus
GTGGGTTTGTCATATATGGCCTTTATTATGTTGAGGTAGGTTCCCTGTATGCCCACTTTCTGGAGAGTTTTTATCATAAATGGGTGTTGAATTTTGTCAAAAGCTTTTTCTGCATCTATTGAGATGATCATATGGTTTTTATTCTTCAGTTTGTTAATATGGTGTATCACATTGATTGATTTGCGTATATTGAAGAATCCTTGCATCCCTGGGATAAATCCCACTTGATCGTGGTGTATGATCCTTTTAATGTGTTGTTGGATTCTGTTTGCTAGTATTTTGCTGAGGATTTTTGCATCTATATTCATCAGTGATATTGGTCTGTAATTTTCTTTTTTTGTAGTGTCTTTGTCTGGTTTTGGTATCAGGGTGATGGTGGCCCAGGCACTTTTCATCACGATGTTCCATGAAACCTTTCATCACATTGCTCCATAACCATTGTCATCACAATAGTCCATACCCTTGTCAACACAATGCTGCATAATCACTGTCATCACAATTCTCCATGACTGCTGTCATCACAATAATCCAGGACAATATTCATAACAGTGCTTCATGCCCCCGGTCATCACAGTGCTCCATGATACCTTTCATCACAATTCCTAGATGATCAATGTCATCACAATGCCCCATGACACCGGTCATCACAATTCGCTATGACCCTTGTCATCACAATACTCGATGAACCGTGTCATCACAGTGTTCCAGGACACATGTCATCACAATGATCCATGACTACTTTCATCACAATGCTCTAATACACCTGTCATCAAAATGCTCCAATACACCTGTCATCACAATGCTCTATGGCCCCTGTTATCATATTTCTCCATGATATATTTCATCACAAGTCTCCATGACCACTGTCATCACCATGCCTCATAACGCCTGTCATCTCAATGCTCCATGGCCCCTTTCATCACAATGCTCCATGAACCCAGTCATCACAATGTTCCCTGCCCTTTTCATCACAATGCTCCATGGGTCCTGTCACCACAATTCTCCATGCCCTTGTCATCAAAATGTTCCAGAACTCTTGTCATCATAATGCTCCATGCCAATGTCATCAAAATGCTCCAATACACCTGTCATAACAATGCTCCATGGCCTTTGTCATCACAATGTTCCATGGCCCCTGTCATCACAATGCTCCATGCCCTTGCCATCAAAATGCTCCAGAACTCTTGTCATCATAATGCTCCATGCCAATGTCATCACAATGCTCCATGTCTCCTGTAATCACAATGCTCCATGCCCTTGTCATCACAATGCTCCAGGTCTGTTGTCATCACCAAGCTTCATGCCCGTGTCATCACAATGCTCCATGAATCTTGTGTTCACAATGCTCCATGGCCCATGTCATCACAATGCTCCATGACCCCTGTCATCACAATGCTCCATGATACCTTTCATCACAATTCCAGATGACCACTGTCATCCCAATGTCCCATGACACCTGTCATCACAATTTGCTATGACCCTTGTCATCACAATACTCGATGAACCATGTCATCACAGTGTTCCAGGACACATGTCATCAAAATGATCCATGACTCCTTTCATCACAATGCTCCAATACACCTGTCATCACAATGCTCCAATAAACCTGTCATCACAATGCTCCATGGCACCTGTTATCATATTTCTCCATGACACCTGTCATCACAATGCTCCATGACACTTGTCATCACAACGCTCCATGGCCTTTATGGTCACAATGCTCCCAGGCACTTTTTTTTTTTTTTTTTTTGTATTAGTTGTTTTGTTTGTTTTTTTATACTGCAGGTTCTTATTAGGCATCAATTTTATACATATCAGTGTATACATGTCAATCCCAATCGCCCAATTCAGCACACCACCATCCCCACCTCACCGCAGTTTTCCCCTCTTGGTGTCCATATGTCCATTCTCTACATCTGTGTCTCAACTTCTGCCCTGCAAACTGGCTCATCTGTACCATTTTTCTAGGTTCCACATACATGCATTAATATATGATATTTGTTTTTCTCTTTCTGACTTACTTCACTCTGTATGACAGTCTCTAGATCCATCCACGTCTCAACAAATGACTCAATTTCGTTCCTTTTTATGGCTGAGTAATATTCCATTGTATATATGTACCACATCTTCTTTATCCATTCGTCTGTTGATGGGCATTTAGGTTGCTTCCATGACCTGGCTATTGTAAATAGTGCTGCAATGAACATTCGGGTGCATGTGTCTTTTTGAATTACGGTTTTCTCTGGGTATATGCCCAGTAGTGGGATTGCTGGGTCATATGGTAATTCTATTTTTAGTTTTTTAAGGAACCTCCATATTGTTCTCCATAGTGGCTGTATCAATTTACATTCCCACCAACAGTGCAAGAGGGTTCCCTTTTCTCCACACCCTCTCCAGCATTTGTTGTTTGTAGATTTTCTGATGATGCCCATTCTAACAGGAGTGAGGTGATACCTCATTGTAGTTTTGATTTGCATTTCTCTAATAATTAGTGATGTTGAGCAGCTTTTCATGTGCTTCGTGGCCGTCTGTATGTCTTCTTTGGAGAAATGTCTATTTAGGTCTTCTGCCCATTTTTGGATTGCGGTGTTTGTTTCTTTGATATTGAGCTGAATGAGCTGTTTATATATTTTGGAGATTAATCCTTTGTCCGTTGATTCATTTGCAAATATTTTCTCCCATTCTGAGGGTTGTCTTTTCGTCTTGTTTATGGTTTCCTTTGCTGTGCAAAAGCTTTGAAGTTTCATTAGGTCCCACTTGTTTATTTTTGTTTTTATTTCCATTACTCTAGGAGGTGGATCAAAAAAGATCTTGCTGTGATTTATGTCAAAGAGTGTTCTTCCTATGTTTTCCTCTAAGAGTTTTATAGTGTCCAGTCTTATATTTAGGTCTCTAATCCATTTTGAGTTTATTTTTGTGTATGGTGTTAGGGAGTATTCTAATTTCATTCTTTTACATGTAGCTGTCCAGTTTTCCCAACACCACTTATTGAAGAGACTGTCTTTTCTCCATTGTATATCTTTGCCTCCTTTGTCATAGATTAGTTGACCATAGGTGCGTGGGTTAATCTCTGGGCTTTCTATCTTGTTCCATTGATCTATGTTTCTGTTTTTGTGCCAGTACCATATTGTCTTGATTACTGTAGCTTTGTAGTATAGTCTGAAGTCAGGGAGTCTGATTCCTCCAGCTCCATTTTTTTGCCTCAAGACTGCTTTGGCTATTCGGGGTCTTTTGTGTCTCCATACAAATTTTAAGATGATTTGTTCTAGCTCCGTAAAAAATGCCATTGGTAATTTGATAGGGATTGCATTGAATCTGTAGATTGCTTTGGGTAGTATACTCATTTTCACAATGTTGATTCTTCCAATCCAAGAACATGGTATATCTCTCCATCTGTTGGTATCATCTTTAATTTCTTTCATCAGTGTCTTATAGTTTTCTGCATACAGGTCTTTTGTCTCCCTAGGTAGGTTTATTCCTAGGTATTTTATTCTTTTTGTTGCAATGGTAAATGGGAGTGTTTCCATAATTTCTCTTTCAGATTTTTCATCATTAGTGTATAGGAATGCAAGAGATTTCTGTGCATTAATTTTGTATCCTGCAACTTTACCATATTCATTAATTAGCTCTAGCAGTTTTCTGGTGGCAGTTTTAGGATTCTCTATGTATAGTATCATGTCATCCGCAAACAGTGACAGTTTTACTTCCTCTTTTCCAATTTGTATTCCTTTTATTTCTTTTTCTTCTCTGATTGCCGTGGCTAGGACTTCCAGAACTATGTTGAATAATAGTGGTGAGAGTGGGCAACCTTGTCTCGTTCCTGATCTTAGAGGAAATGCTTTCAGTTTTTCACCATTGAGAATGATGTTTGCTGTGGGTTTGTCATATATGGCCTTTATTATGTTGAGGTAGGTTCCCTGTATGCCCACTTTCTGGAGAGTTTTTATCATAAATGGGTGTTGAATTTTGTCAAAAGCTTTTTCTGCATCTATTGAGATGATCATATGGTTTTTATTCTTCAGTTTGTTAATATGGTGTATCACATTGATTGATTTGCGTATATTGAAGAATCCTTGCATCCCTGGGATAAATCCCACTTGATCGTGGTGTATGATCCTTTTAATGTGTTGTTGGATTCTGTTTGCTAGTATTTTGCTGAGGATTTTTGCATCTATATTCATCAGTGATATTGGTCTGTAATTTTCTTTTTTTGTAGTGTCTTTGTCTGGTTTTGGTATCAGGGTGATGGTGGCCCAGGCACTTTTCATCACG
The DNA here is from genome assembly GCF_965194825.1 of Balaenoptera physalus. Lineage (NCBI taxonomy): Eukaryota > Metazoa > Chordata > Mammalia > Artiodactyla > Balaenopteridae > Balaenoptera > Balaenoptera physalus. The sequence continues at coordinate 4,273 of NW_028125197.1, forward strand.
ATGTTCCATGAAACCTTTCATCACATTGCTCCATAACCATTGTCATCACAATAGTCCATACCCTTGTCAACACAATGCTGCATAATCACTGTCATCACAATTCTCCATGACTGCTGTCATCACAATAATCCAGGACAATATTCATAACAGTGCTTCATGCCCCCGGTCATCACAGTGCTCCATGATACCTTTCATCACAATTCCTAGATGATCAATGTCATCACAATGCCCCATGACACCGGTCATCACAATTCGCTATGACCCTTGTCATCACAATACTCGATGAACCGTGTCATCACAGTGTTCCAGGACACATGTCATCACAATGATCCATGACTACTTTCATCACAATGCTCTAATACACCTGTCATCAAAATGCTCCAATACACCTGTCATCACAATGCTCTATGGCCCCTGTTATCATATTTCTCCATGATATATTTCTTCACAAGTCTCCATGACCACTGTCATCACCATGCCTCATAACGCCTGTCATCTCAATGCTCCATGGCCCCTTTCATCACAATGCTCCATGAACCCAGTCATCACAATGTTCCCTGCCCTTTTCATCACAATGCTCCATGGGTCCTGTCACCACAATTCTCCATGCCCTTGTCATCAAAATGTTCCAGAACTCTTGTCATCATAATGCTCCATGCCAATGTCATCAAAATGCTCCAATACACCTGTCATAACAATGCTCCATGGCCTTTGTCATCACAATGTTCCATGGCCCCTGTCATCACAATGCTCCATGCCCTTGCCATCAAAATGCTCCAGAACTCTTGTCATCATAATGCTCCATGCTAATGTCATCAAAATGCTCCATGACACTTGTCATCACAATGCTCCATGGCCTTTGTCATCACAATGTTCCATGGCCCCTGTCATCACAGTGCTCCATGATACCTTTCATCACAATTCTAGATGACCACTGTCATCACAATACCCCATGACAGATGTCATCACAATTCGTCATGGTCCTTGTCATCACAATGCTCCATGAAACGTGTCATCAGAATGTTCCAGGACACTTGTCATCACAATGATCCATGATCACTTTCATCACAATGCTCCATGAACCCTGTCATCTCAATGCTCCATAACCTTTGTATTCACAATGCTCCATGGCCCCTGTCATCACAGTGCTCCATGACCCCTTTCATCACAATGCTCCAACACCGCTGTCATCACAATGCCCCATGACGCCTGCCATCACAAATCTCCAAGCCCTCTCTTACCAAAAAGCTCCATGACCCCTGTCATCACAATGTTCTCTGCCCATATCATCACAATGCTCCTTGTCACCTTTAATCACAATGCTCCATGCCCTTTCATCACAATGCTCCAGAATTCTTGTCATCGCAATGTTCCCTGTCCGTGTCATCACAATGCTCCATGACCCTTGTCATCACAAAGCTCCATGACCCCTGTCATCACAATGATCCATGACTCCTTTCCTCACAGTGCTCCATTACCCTTTTCATCACAATGCTCCATGCCATTGTCAGCACAATGCTCCATGACACCTGTCATCACAATGCTCCATGGCCTTTGTCATCACAATGCTCCATGGCCCCTGTAATCACAGTGCTCCATGACCCGTTTCATCTCAATGCTCCATGACCTCACTCATCACAATGCTCCATGGCCCTTGTCATCACAGTGCTCCAAGCCTTTGTCATCACACTGCTCCATGGCCCCTGTAATCACAATGCTCCATGCCCTTGTCATCACAAGGCTCCAGAACTCTTGTCATTATAATGCTCCATGTCCGTTTCATCACCATTCTCCATGACACTTGTCATCACAATGCCTCAGGTCTGTTGTCATCACCATGCTTCATGCCCGTGTCATCACAATGCTCCATGAATCTTATCTTCACAACGCTCCATGGCCCATGTCATCACAGTGCTCCATGACCCCTGTCAACACAACGCCTGATGACCCCTGTCATCAAAATGCTAAATGGCACTTGTCATCACAATGCTCTATGACGCCTGTCATCACTATTCTCCATGTCACTTGTTATCACAATGCTCCATGGCCCCTGTAATCACAGTACTCCATGACCCCTTTCATCACAATGCCCAATGCCACCTCTCATCACAATTCTCCATGGCATTTGTCATCACGATGCTCCATGACATCTGTCGTCACAATGCTCCATGACACTTGTCATCACAATGCTCGATGCCCCTTGTCATCACAATGTTCCTTGGTGCTTTTCATCGCAATGCTCCATGACAACTTTCATCAAAATACTCCAAGATTTGTTTCATCACAATGCTCCATGGCCCTTGTCATTACAAATCCACATAATCCCTTTCATCACAATTCTCCTTGGCAACTTACATAAAAATGCTCCATGCCCCTGTCATCACAATGCCCAATGATACCTGTTTTTACAATGATCCATGACCCTTGTCATCACAAGGCTCCATGTCCCTTGTATTCACAATGCTCCATGACCTCACTCATCACAATGCCCCATGACCCCTTTAATCACAATGCTCCATGGCCCTTGTCATCACAGTGTTCCAAGCCTTTGTCATCACACTGCTCCATGGCCCCTGTAATCACAATGCTCCATGCCCTTGTCATCACAAGGCTCCAGAACTCTTGTCATTATAATGCTCCATGTCCGTTTCATCACCATTCTCCATGACACTTGTCATCACAATGCTCCATGGCCCCTCTCATTACTGTGCTCCATAATAACTTTAATCACATTTCTAGATGACCACTGCCATCACAATGCCCCATGACATTGTCATCACAATTCGCCATGACCATTGTCATCACAATGCTCCATGAACCATGTCATCACAGGTTCCCAGGACTCTTGTCATCACAATGATCCATTACCACTTTCATCACAATGCTCCATGACCACTGTCATCTCAATGCTCCATGGCCTTTTTATTCACAATGCTCCATGGCCCCTGTAATTACAGTGTTCCATAACACCTTTCATCATAATGCTCCATGACCACTGCCATCTCAATGCCCCAATACGTCTGTCATCACAATTCTCCAAGGCCATTCTCATCACATTGCTCCATGACACCTGTCATCACAGTGTTCCCTGTCCATATCATCACAAGGCTCCATGTCCCCTATAATCACAATGCTCCATGCCTTTTTCCTCACAATGCTCCAGAATTCTTGTCATCACAATGTTCCAGGACCGTGGCATCACAATGCTACATGACCCTGGTCATCACAGTTCTCCATGACCTTTGTCATCACAATGCCCTAGGTCGCTTTTCATCACAATTCTCAATGACCACTTTAATCACTATGCTCGCTGACCATTTTCATCACATTTCTCTGTTGTCATTACAATTCCCCATGGCCCCTTTCTTCACAATGCTCCATGATGCCTGTCATCACAATGCTCCATGGCTTTTGTTATCACAATGCTCCAGGACCAGTTTCATCACAATAGTCCATCCCCCTTGTCATCACAGTGCACAATGAAACCTTTCATTACAATGCTCCATGACACTTGTCATCACAATGCTCCATGGCCTTTATCGTCACAATGCTCCCAGGCACTTTTCATCACGATGTTCCATGAAACCTTTCATCACATCATCACATTGCTCCATGACCATTGTCATCACAATAGTCCATACCCTTGTCAACACAATGCTGCATAATCCCTGTCATCACAATTCTCCATGACTGCTGTCATCACAATAATCCAGGAAAATTTTCATAACAATGCTTCATGCCCCCAGTCATCACAGTGCTCCATGATACCTTTCATCACAATTCCTAGATGATCAATGTCATCACAATGCCCCATGACACCTGTCATCACAATTCGCTATGACCCTTGTCATCACAATACTCAATGAACCGTGTCATCACAGTGTTCCAGGACACATGTCATCACAATGATCCATGACTACTTTCATCACAATGCTCCAGTACACCTGTCATCACAATGCTCCAATAAACCTGTCATCACAATGCTCCATAGCCCCTGTTATCATATTGCTCCATGAATTCTTTCATCACAATGCTCCATGCCCCCTGTCATCACAGTGCCCCGTAACCCCTCTAATCACAATGCTGCATGACCCTGTCATCTCAATGCTACATGACACCTGTCATCATATTGTTCCATGGCCTATGTATTCACAATGCTCCATGGACCCTGTAATCACACTGCTCCATGTTCCCTTTCAACACAATGCTCAATGACCCCTGTCATCACAATGTTCCATGAAAGTTGTCTTCAAAATGCTCCATGACCCCGGTCACCACAAGGTTCCCTGCCCTTGTCATCACAATGCTCCATGACCCTTGGAATCACAATGGCACATGGCCTTGTCATCACAAAGTTCCACGGCGTCTGTCATCACCATTCTCCATGGACTTTCTCATCACAATGCTCTATGACCCCTGTCATCACAATGCTTGATGACCATTGTCATCACAATGCTCCAAGGCCCCTGTCATCACAATGCCTTATGGTCTTTGTAATCACAATGCTCAATGACCCTTGTCATCACAATGCTCCATGCCGTTGTCATCACAATGCTCCATGGCCCCTGTAATCACAATGCTCCATGCCCTTGTCATCACAATGCTCCAGAACACTTGTCATCATAATACTCCATTCCCGTGTCATCCCATTGCTCAATGACACTTGTCATCGAAATGTTCCTTGGCCTTTTTCATCACAGTGGTCCATGATACCTTTAATCAAAATTCTACATGACCACTGTCATCACAATGCAAGATGACCAATGTCATCACAATGCCCCATGACACGTGTCATCACAATTCACCTTGGCCCTTTTCATCTCAATGCTGTATGAACCGTGTCATCACTAGGTTCCAGGACACTTGTCATCACAGTGATCCATGACCACTTTCATCACAATTCTCCATGAACTCTGTTATCTCAACGCTCCATGGCCATTTTATTCACAATGCAGCATTGTCCCGATAATCGCGTTGCTCCATGAACACTTTCATCACAATGCTCCTTGCCCACTGTCACCATAATGCCCCATGACGTCTCTCATCACTGTGCTCCAAGGCCACTCTCATTGAAATGCTCCATGATCTGTGTCAGCACAATATTGCATGACACTTGTCATCACAATGCTCCATGATCCCTGTAATCAAAATGATCCCTGCCAATGTCATCACAATGCTCCATGTCTCCTGTAATCACAATGCTCCATGCCCTTGTCATCACAATGCTCCAGGTCTGTTGTCATCACCAAGCTTCATGCCCGTGTCATCACAATGCTCCATGAATCTTGTGTTCACAATGCTCCATGGCCCATGTCATCACAATGCTCCATGACCCCTGTCATCACAATGCTCCATGATACCTTTCATCCCAATTCCAGATGACCACTGTCATCACAATGTCCCATGACACCTGTCATCACAATTTGCTATGACCCTTGTCATCACAATACTCGATGAACCATGTCATCACAGTGTTCCAGGACACATGTCATCAAAATGATCCATGACTCCTTTCATCACAATGCTCCAATACACCTGTCATCACAATGCTCCATGGCACCTGTTATCATATTGCTCCATGACACCTGTCATCACAATGCTCCATGACACTTGTCATCACAACGCTCCATGGCCTTTATGGTCACAATGCTCCCAGGCACTTTTTTTTTTTTTTTTTTTTGTATTAGTTGTTTTGTTTGTTTTTTTATACTGCAGGTTCTTATTAGGCATCAATTTTATACATATCAGTGTATACATGTCAATCCCAATCGCCCAATTCAGCACACCACCATCCCCACCTCACCGCAGTTTTCCCCTCTTGGTGTCCATATGTCCATTCTCTACATCTGTGTCTCAACTTCTGCCCTGCAAACTGGCTCATCTGTACCATTTTTCTAGGTTCCACATACATGCATTAATATATGATATTTGTTTTTCTCTTTCTGACTTACTTCACTCTGTATGACAGTCTCTAGATCCATCCACGTCTCAACAAATGACTCAATTTCGTTCCTTTTTATGGCTGAGTAATATTCCATTGTATATATGTACCACATCTTCTTTATCCATTCGTCTGTTGATGGGCATTTAGGTTGCTTCCATGACCTGGCTATTGTAAATAGTGCTGCAATGAACATTCGGGTGCATGTGTCTTTTTGAATTACGGTTTTCTCTGGGTATATGCCCAGTAGTGGGATTGCTGGGTCATATGGTAATTCTATTTTTAGTTTTTTAAGGAACCTCCATATTGTTCTCCATAGTGGCTGTATCAATTTACATTCCCACCAACAGTGCAAGAGGGTTCCCTTTTCTCCACACCCTCTCCAGCATTTGTTGTTTGTAGATTTTCTGATGATGCCCATTCTAACAGGAGTGAGGTGATACCTCATTGTAGTTTTGATTTGCATTTCTCTAATAATTAGTGATGTTGAGCAGCTTTTCATGTGCTTCGTGGCCGTCTGTATGTCTTCTTTGGAGAAATGTCTATTTAGGTCTTCTGCCCATTTTTGGATTGCGGTGTTTGTTTCTTTGATATTGAGCTGAATGAGCTGTTTATATATTTTGGAGATTAATCCTTTGTCCGTTGATTCATTTGCAAATATTTTCTCCCATTCTGAGGGTTGTCTTTTCATCTTGTTTATGGTTTCCTTTGCTGTGCAAAAGCTTTGAAGTTTCATTAGGTCCCACTTGTTTATTTTTGTTTTTATTTCCATTACTCTAGGAGGTGGATCAAAAAAGATCTTGCTGTGATTTATGTCAAAGAGTGTTCTTCCTATGTTTTCCTCTAAGAGTTTTATAGTGTCCAGTCTTATATTTAGGTCTCTAATCCATTTTGAGTTTATTTTTGTGTATGGTGTTAGGGAGTATTCTAATTTCATTCTTTTACATGTAGCTGTCCAGTTTTCCCAACACCACTTATTGAAGAGACTGTCTTTTCTCCATTGTATATCTTTGCCTCCTTTGTCATAGATTAGTTGACCATAGGTGCGTGGGTTAATCTCTGGGCTTTCTATCTTGTTCCATTGATCTATGTTTCTGTTTTTGTGCCAGTACCATATTGTCTTGATTACTGTAGCTTTGTAGTATAGTCTGAAGTCAGGGAGTCTGATTCCTCCAGCTCCATTTTTTTGCCTCAAGACTGCTTTGGCTATTCGGGGTCTTTTGTGTCTCCATACAAATTTTAAGATGATTTGTTCTAGCTCCGTAAAAAATGCCATTGGTAATTTGATAGGGATTGCATTGAATCTGTAGATTGCTTTGGGTAGTATACTCATTTTCACAATGTTGATTCTTCCAATCCAAGAACATGGTATATCTCTCCATCTGTTGGTATCATCTTTAATTTCTTTCATCAGTGTCTTATAGTTTTCTGCATACAGGTCTTTTGTCTCCCTAGGTAGGTTTATTCCTAGGTATTTTATTCTTTTTGTTGCAATGGTAAATGGGAGTGTTTCCATAATTTCTCTTTCAGAGTTTTCATCATTAGTGTATAGGAATGCAAGAGATTTCTGTGCATTAATTTTGTATCCTGCAACTTTACCATATTCATTAATTAGCTCTAGCAGTTTTCTGGTGGCAGTTTTAGGATTCTCTATGTATAGTATCATGTCATCCGCAAACAGTGACAGTTTTACTTCCTCTTTTCCAATTTGTATTCCTTTTATTTCTTTTTCTTCTCTGATTGCCGTGGCTAGGACTTCCAGAACTATGTTGAATAATAGTGGTGAGAGTGGGCAACCTTGTCTCGTTCCTGATCTTAGAGGAAATGCTTTCAGTTTTTCACCATTGAGAATGATGTTTGCTGTGGGTTTGTCATATATGGCCTTTATTATGTTGAGGTAGGTTCCCTGTATGCCCACTTTCTGGAGAGTTTTTATCATAAATGGGTGTTGAATTTTGTCAAAAGCTTTTTCTGCATCTATTGAGATGATCATATGGTTTTTATTCTTCAGTTTGTTAATATGGTGTATCACATTGATTGATTTGCGTATATTGAAGAATCCTTGCATCCCTGGGATAAATCCCACTTGATCGTGGTGTATGATCCTTTTAATGTGTTGTTGGATTCTGTTTGCTAGTATTTTGCTGAGGATTTTTGCATCTATATTCATCAGTGATATTGGTCTGTAATTTTCTTTTTTTGTAGTGTCTTTGTCTGGTTTTGGTATCAGGGTGATGGTGGCCCAGGCACTTTTCATCACGATGTTCCATGAAACCTTTCATCACATTGCTCCATAACCATTGTCATCACAATAGTCCATACCCTTGTCAACACAATGCTGCATAATCACTGTCATCACAATTCTCCATGACTGCTGTCATCACAATAATCCAGGACAATATTCATAACAGTGCTTCATGCCCCCGGTCATCACAGTGCTCCATGATACCTTTCATCACAATTCCTAGATGATCAATGTCATCACAATGCCCCATGACACCGGTCATCACAATTCGCTATGACCCTTGTCATCACAATACTCGATGAACCGTGTCATCACAGTGTTCCAGGACACATGTCATCACAATGATCCATGACTACTTTCATCACAATGCTCTAATACACCTGTCATCAAAATGCTCCAATACACCTGTCATCACAATGCTCTATGGCCCCTGTTATCATATTTCTCCATGATATATTTCATCACAAGTCTCCATGACCACTGTCATCACCATGCCTCATAACGCCTGTCATCTCAATGCTCCATGGCCCCTTTCATCACAATGCTCCATGAACCCAGTCATCACAATGTTCCCTGCCCTTTTCATCACAATGCTCCATGGGTCCTGTCACCACAATTCTCCATGCCCTTGTCATCAAAATGTTCCAGAACTCTTGTCATCATAATGCTCCATGCCAATGTCATCAAAATGCTCCAATACACCTGTCATAACAATGCTCCATGGCCTTTGTCATCACAATGTTCCATGGCCCCTGTCATCACAATGCTCCATGCCCTTGCCATCAAAATGCTCCAGAACTCTTGTCATCATAATGCTCCATGCCAATGTCATCAAAATGCTCCATGACACTTGTCATCACAATGCTCCATGGCCTTTGTCATCACAATGTTCCATGGCCCCTGTCATCACAGTGCTCCATGATACCTTTCATCACAATTCTAGATGACCACTGTCATCACAATACCCCATGACAGATGTCATCACAATTCGTCATGGTCCTTGTCATCACAATGCTCCATGAAACGTGTCATCAGAATGTTCCAGGACACTTGTCATCACAATGATCCATGATCACTTTCATCACAATGCTCCATGAACCCTGTCATCTCAATGCTCCATAACCTTTGTATTCACAATGCTCCATGGCCCCTGTCATCACAGTGCTCCATGACCCCTTTCATCACAATGCTCCAACACCGCTGTCATCACAATGCCCCATGACGCCTGCCATCACAAATCTCCAAGCCCTCTCTTACCAAAAAGCTCCATGACCCCTGTCATCACAATGTTCTCTGCCCATATCATCACAATGCTCCTTGTCACCTTTAATCACAATGCTCCATGCCCTTGTCATCACAATGCTCCAGGTCTGTTGTCATCACCAAGCTTCATGCCCGTGTCATCACAATGCTCCATGAATCTTGTGTTCACAATGCTCCATGGCCCATGTCATCACAATGCTCCATGACCCCTGTCATCACAATGCTCCATGATACCTTTCATCACAATTCCAGATGACCACTGTCATCCCAATGTCCCATGACACCTGTCATCACAATTTGCTATGACCCTTGTCATCACAATACTGGATGAACCATGTCATCACAGTGTTCCAGGACACATGTCATCAAAATGATCCATGACTCCTTTCATCACAATGCTCCAATACACCTGTCATCACAATGCTCCAATAAACCTGTCATCACAATGCTCCATGGCACCTGTTATCATATTGCTCCATGACACCTGTCATCACAATGCTCCATGACACTTGTCATCACAACGCTCCATGGCCTTTATGGTCACAATGCTCCCAGGCACTTTTTTTTTTTTTTTTTTTTGTATTAGTTGTTTTGTTTGTTTTTTTATACTGCAGGTTCTTATTAGGCATCAATTTTATACATATCAGTGTATACATGTCAATCCCAATCGCCCAATTCAGCACACCACCATCCCCACCTCACCGCAGTTTTCCCCTCTTGGTGTCCATATGTCCATTCTCTACATCTGTGTCTCAACTTCTGCCCTGCAAACTGGCTCATCTGTACCATTTTTCTAGGTTCCACATACATGCATTAATATATGATATTTGTTTTTCTCTTTCTGACTTACTTCACTCTGTATGACAGTCTCTAGATCCATCCACGTCTCAACAAATGACTCAATTTCGTTCCTTTTTATGGCTGAGTAATATTCCATTGTATATATGTACCACATCTTCTTTATCCATTCGTCTGTTGATGGGCATTTAGGTTGCTTCCATGACCTGGCTATTGTAAATAGTGCTGCAATGAACATTCGGGTGCATGTGTCTTTTTGAATTACGGTTTTCTCTGGGTATATGCCCAGTAGTGGGATTGCTGGGTCATATGGTAATTCTATTTTTAGTTTTTTAAGGAACCTCCATATTGTTCTCCATAGTGGCTGTATCAATTTACATTCCCACCAACAGTGCAAGAGGGTTCCCTTTTCTCCACACCCTCTCCAGCATTTGTTGTTTGTAGATTTTCTGATGATGCCCATTCTAACAGGAGTGAGGTGATACCTCATTGTAGTTTTGATTTGCATTTCTCTAATAATTAGTGATGTTGAGCAGCTTTTCATGTGCTTCGTGGCCGTCTGTATGTCTTCTTTGGAGAAATGTCTATTTAGGTCTTCTGCCCATTTTTGGATTGCGGTGTTTGTTTCTTTGATATTGAGCTGAATGAGCTGTTTATATATTTTGGAGATTAATCCTTTGTCCGTTGATTCATTTGCAAATATTTTCTCCCATTCTGAGGGTTGTCTTTTCATCTTGTTTATGGTTTCCTTTGCTGTGCAAAAGCTTTGAAGTTTCATTAGGTCCCACTTGTTTATTTTTGTTTTTATTTCCATTACTCTAGGAGGTGGATCAAAAAAGATCTTGCTGTGATTTATGTCAAAGAGTGTTCTTCCTATGTTTTCCTCTAAGAGTTTTATAGTGTCCAGTCTTATATTTAGGTCTCTAATCCATTTTGAGTTTATTTTTGTGTATGGTGTTAGGGAGTATTCTAATTTCATTCTTTTACATGTAGCTGTCCAGTTTTCCCAACACCACTTATTGAAGAGACTGTCTTTTCTCCATTGTATATCTTTGCCTCCTTTGTCATAGATTAGTTGACCATAGGTGCGTGGGTTAATCTCTGGGCTTTCTATCTTGTTCCATTGATCTATGTTTCTGTTTTTGTGCCAGTACCATATTGTCTTGATTACTGTAGCTTTGTAGTATAGTCTGAAGTCAGGGAGTCTGATTCCTCCAGCTCCATTTTTTTGCCTCAAGACTGCTTTGGCTATTCGGGGTCTTTTGTGTCTCCATACAAATTTTAAGATGATTTGTTCTAGCTCCGTAAAAAATGCCATTGGTAATTTGATAGGGATTGCATTGAATCTGTAGATTGCTTTGGGTAGTATACTCATTTTCACAATGTTGATTCTTCCAATCCAAGAACATGGTATATCTCTCCATCTGTTGGTATCATCTTTAATTTCTTTCATCAGTGTCTTATAGTTTTCTGCATACAGGTCTTTTGTCTCCCTAGGTAGGTTTATTCCTAGGTATTTTATTCTTTTTGTTGCAATGGTAAATGGGAGTGTTTCCATAATTTCTCTTTCAGAGTTTTCATCATTAGTGTATAGGAATGCAAGAGATTTCTGTGCATTAATTTTGTATCCTGCAACTTTACCATATTCATTAATTAGCTCTAGCAGTTTTCTGGTGGCAGTTTTAGGATTCTCTATGTATAGTATCATGTCATCCGCAAACAGTGACAGTTTTACTTCCTCTTTTCCAATTTGTATTCCTTTTATTTCTTTTTCTTCTCTGATTGCCGTGGCTAGGACTTCCAGAACTATGTTGAATAATAGTGGTGAGAGTGGGCAACCTTGTCTCGTTCCTGATCTTAGAGGAAATGCTTTCAGTTTTTCACCATTGAGAATGATGTTTGCTGTGGGTTTGTCATATATGGCCTTTATTATGTTGAGGTAGGTTCCCTCTATGCCCACTTTCTGGAGAGTTTTTATCATAAATGGGTGTTGAATTTTGTCAAAAGCTTTTTCTGCATCTATTGAGATGATCATATGGTTTTTATTCTTCAGTTTGTTAATATGGTGTATCACATTGATTGATTTGCGTATATTGAAGAATCCTTGCATCCCTGGGATAAATCCCACTTGATCGTGGTGTATGATCCTTTTAATGTGTTGTTGGATTCTGTTTGCTAGTATTTTGCTGAGGATTTTTGCATCTATATTCATCAGTGATATTGGTCTGTAATTTTCTTTTTTTGTAGTGTCTTTGTCTGGTTTTGGTATCAGGGTGATGGTGGCCCAGGCACTTTTCATCACGATGTTCCATGAAACCTTTCATCACATTGCTCCATAACCATTGTCATCACAATAGTCCATACCCTTGTCAACACAATGCTGCATAATCACTGTCATCACAATTCTCCATGACTGCTGTCATCACAATAATCCAGGACAATATTCATAACAGTGCTTCATGCCCCCGGTCATCACAGTGCTCCATGATACCTTTCATCACAATTCCTAGATGATCAATGTCATCACAATGCCCCATGACACCGGTCATCACAATTCGCTATGACCCTTGTCATCACAATACTCAATGAACCGTGTCATCACAGTGTTCCAGGACACATGTCATCACAATGATCCATGACTACTTTCATCACAATGCTCTAATACACCTGTCATCAAAATGCTCCAATACACCTGTCATCACAATGCTCTATGGCCCCTGTTATCATATTGCTCCATGATATATTTCATCACAAGTCTCCATGACCACTGTCATCACCATGCCTCATAACGCCTGTCATCTCAATGCTCCATGGCCCCTTTCATCACAATGCTCCATGAACCCAGTCATCACAATGTTCCCTGCCCTTTTCATCACAATGCTCCATGGGTCCTGTCACCACAATTCTCCATGCCCTTGTCATCAAAATGTTCCAGAACTCTTGTCATCATAATGCTCCATGCCAATGTCATCAAAATGCTCCAATACACCTGTCATAACAATGCTCCATGGCCTTTGTCATCACAATGTTCCATGGCCCCTGTCATCACAATGCTCCATGCCCTTGCCATCAAAATGCTCCAGAACTCTTGTCATCATAATGCTCCATGCTAATGTCATCAAAATGCTCCATGACACTTGTCATCACAATGCTCCATGGCCTTTGTCATCACAATGTTCCATGGCCCCTGTCATCACAGTGCTCCATGATACCTTTCATCACAATTCTAGATGACCACTGTCATCACAATACCCCATGACAGATGTCATCACAATTCGTCATGGTCCTTGTCATCACAATGCTCCATGAAACGTGTCATCAGAATGTTCCAGGACACTTGTCATCACAATGACCCATGATCACTTTCATCACAATGTTCCATGAACCCTGTCATCTCAATGCTCCATAACCTTTGTATTCACAATGCTCCATGGCCCCTGTCATCACAGTGCTCCATGACCCCTTTCATCACAATGCTCCAACACCGCTGTCATCACAATGCCCCATGACGCCTGCCATCACAAATCTCCAAACCCTCTCTTACCAAAAAGCTCCATGACCCCTGTCATCACAATGTTCTCTGCCCATATCATCACAATGCTCCTTGTCACCTTTAATCACAATGCTCCATGCCCTTTCATCACAATGCTCCAGAATTCTTGTCATCGCAATGTTCCCTGTCCGTGTCATCACAATGCTCCATGACCCTTGTCATCACAAAGCTCCATGACCCCTGTCATCACAATGATCCATGACTCCTTTCCTCACAGTGCTCCATTACCCTTTTCATCACAATGCTCCATGCCATTGTCAGCACAATGCTCCATGACACCTGTCATCACAATGCTCCATGGCCTTTGTCATCACAATGCTTCATGGCCCCTGTAATCACAGTGCTCCATGACCCGTTTCATCTCAATGCTCCATGACCTCACTCATCACAATGCTCCATGGCCCTTGTCATCACAGTGCTCCAAGCCTTTGTCATCACACTGCTCCATGGCCCCTGTAATCACAATGCTCCATGCCCTTGTCATCACAAGGCTCCAGAACTCTTGTCATTATAATGCTCCATGTCCGTTTCATCACCATTCTCCATGACACTTGTCATCACAATGCCTCAGGTCTGTTGTCATCACCATGCTTCATGCCCGTGTCATCACAATGCTCCATGAATCTTATCTTCACAACGCTCCATGGCCCATGTCATCACAGTGCTCCATGACCCCTGTCAACACAACGCCTGATGACCCCTGTCATCAAAATGCTAAATGGCACTTGTCATCACAATGCTCTATGACGCCTGTCATCACTATTCTCCATGTCACTTGTTATCACAATGCTCCATGGCCCCTGTAATCACAGTACTCCATGACCCCTTTCATCACAATGCCCAATGCCACCTCTCATCACAATTCTCCATGGCATTTGTCATCACGATGCTCCATGACATCTGTCGTCACAATGCTCCATGACACTTGTCATCACAATGCTCGATGCCCCTTGTCATCACAATGTTCCTTGGTGCTTTTCATCGCAATGCTCCATGACAACTTTCATCAAAATACTCCAAGATTTGTTTCATCACAATGCTCCATGGCCCTTGTCATTACAAATCCACATAATCCCTTTCATCACAATTCTCCTTGGCAACTTACATAAAAATGCTCCATGCCCCTGTCATCACAATGCCCAATGATACCTGTTTTTACAATGATCCATGACCCTTGTCATCACAAGGCTCCATGTCCCTTGTATTCACAATGCTCCATGACCTCACTCATCACAATGCCCCATGACCCCTTTAATCACAATGCTCCATGGCCCTTGTCATCACAGTGTTCCAAGCCTTTGTCATCACACTGCTCCATGGCCCCTGTAATCACAATGCTCCATGCCCTTGTCATCACAAGGCTCCAGAACTCTTGTCATTATAATGCTCCATGTCCGTTTCATCACCATTCTCCATGACACTTGTCATCACAATGCTCCATGGCCCCTCTCATTACTGTGCTCCATAATAACTTTAATCACATTTCTAGATGACCACTGCCATCACAATGCCCCATGACATTGTCATCACAATTCGCCATGACCATTGTCATCACAATGCTCCATGAACCATGTCATCACAGGTTCCCAGGACTCTTGTCATCACAATGATCCATTACCACTTTCATCACAATGCTCCATGACCACTGTCATCTCAATGCTCCATGGCCTTTTTATTCACAATGCTCCATGGCCCCTGTAATTACAGTGTTCCATAACACCTTTCATCATAATGCTCCATGACCACTGCCATCTCAATGCCCCAATACGTCTGTCATCACAATTCTCCAAGGCCATTCTCATCACATTGCTCCATGACACCTGTCATCACAGTGTTCCCTGTCCATATCATCACAAGGCTCCATGTCCCCTATAATCACAATGCTCCATGCCTTTTTCCTCACAATGCTCCAGAATTCTTGTCATCACAATGTTCCAGGACCGTGGCATCACAATGCTACATGACCCTGGTCATCACAGTTCTCCATGACCTTTGTCATCACAATGCCCTAGGTCGCTTTTCATCACAATTCTCAATGACCACTTTAATCACTATGCTCGCTGACCATTTTCATCACATTTCTCTGTTGTCATTACAATTCCCCATGGCCCCTTTCTTCACAATGCTCCATGATGCCTGTCATCACAATGCTCCATGGCTTTTGTTATCACAATGCTCCAGGACCAGTTTCATCACAATAGTCCATCCCCCTTGTCATCACAGTGCACAATGAAACCTTTCATTACAATGCTCCATGACACTTGTCATCACAATGCTCCATGGCCTTTATCGTCACAATGCTCCCAGGCACTTTTCATCACGATGTTCCATGAAACCTTTCATCACATCATCACATTGCTCCATGACCATTGTCATCACAATAGTCCATACCCTTGTCAACACAATGCTGCATAATCCCTGTCATCACAATTCTCCATGACTGCTGTCATCACAATAATCCAGGAAAATTTTCATAACAATGCTTCATGCCCCCAGTCATCACAGTGCTCCATGATACCTTTCATCACAATTCCTAGATGATCAATGTCATCACAATGCCCCATGACACCTGTCATCACAATTCGCTATGACCCTTGTCATCACAATACTCAATGAACCGTGTCATCACAGTGTTCCAGGACACATGTCATCACAATGATCCATGACTACTTTCATCACAATGCTCCAGTACACCTGTCATCACAATGCTCCAATAAACCTGTCATCACAATGCTCCATAGCCCCTGTTATCATATTGCTCCATGAATTCTTTCATCACAATGCTCCATGCCCCCTGTCATCACAGTGCCCCGTAACCCCTCTAATCACAATGCTGCATGACCCTGTCATCTCAATGCTACATGACACCTGTCATCATATTGTTCCATGGCCTATGTATTCACAATGCTCCATGGACCCTGTAATCACACTGCTCCATGTTCCCTTTCAACACAATGCTCAATGACCCCTGTCATCACAATGTTCCATGAAAGTTGTCTTCAAAATGCTCCATGACCCCGGTCACCACAAGGTTCCCTGCCCTTGTCATCACAATGCTCCATGACCCTTGGAATCACAATGGCACATGGCCTTGTCATCACAAAGTTCCACGGCGTCTGTCATCACCATTCTCCATGGACTTTCTCATCACAATGCTCTATGACCCCTGTCATCACAATGCTTGATGACCATTGTCATCACAATGCTCCAAGGCCCCTGTCATCACAATGCCTTATGGTCTTTGTAATCACAATGCTCAATGACCCTTGTCATCACAATGCTCCATGCCGTTGTCATCACAATGCTCCATGGCCCCTGTAATCACAATGCTCCATGCCCTTGTCATCACAATGCTCCAGAACACTTGTCATCATAATACTCCATTCCCGTGTCATCCCATTGCTCAATGACACTTGTCATCGAAATGTTCCTTGGCCTTTTTCATCACAGTGGTCCATGATACCTTTAATCAAAATTCTACATGACCACTGTCATCACAATGCAAGATGACCAATGTCATCACAATGCCCCATGACACGTGTCATCACAATTCACCTTGGCCCTTTTCATCTCAATGCTGTATGAACCGTGTCATCACTAGGTTCCAGGACACTTGTCATCACAGTGATCCATGACCACTTTCATCACAATTCTCCATGAACTCTGTTATCTCAACGCTCCATGGTCATTTTATTCACAATGCAGCATTGTCCCTATAATCGCGTTGCTCCATGAACACTTTCATCACAATGCTCCTTGCCCACTGTCACCATAATGCCCCATGACGTCTCTCATCACTGTGCTCCAAGGCCACTCTCATTGAAATGCTCCATGATCTGTGTCAGCACAATATTGCATGACACTTGTCATCACAATGCTCCATGATCCCTGTAATCAAAATGATCCCTGCCAATGTCATCACAATGCTCCATGTCTCCTGTAATCACAATGCTCCATGCCCTTGTCATCACAATGCTCCAGGTCTGTTGTCATCACCAAGCTTCATGCCCGTGTCATCACAATGCTCCATGAATCTTGTGTTCACAATGCTCCATGGCCCATGTCATCACAATGCTCCATGACCCCTGTCATCACAATGCTCCATGATACCTTTCATCACAATTCCAGATGACAACTGTCATCCCAATGTCCCATGACACCTGTCATCACAATTTGCTATGACCCTTGTCATCACAATACTCGATGAACCATGTCATCACAGTGTTCCAGGACACATGTCATCAAAATGATCCATGACTCCTTTCATCACAATGTTCCAATACACCTGTCATCACAATGCTCCAATAAACCTGTCATCACAATGCTCCATGGCACCTGTTATCATATTGCTCCATGACACCTGTCATCACAATGCTCCATGACACTTGTCATCACAACGCTCCATGGCCTTTATGGTCACAATGCTAACAGGCACTTTTTTTTTTTTTTTTTTGTATTAGTTGTTTTGTTTGTTTTTTTATACTGCAGGTTCTTATTAGGCATCAATTTTATACATATCAGTGTATACATGTCAATCCCAATCGCCCAATTCAGCACACCACCATCCCCACCTCACCGCAGTTTTCCCCTCTTGGTGTCCATATGTCCATTCTCTACATCTGTGTCTCAACTTCTGCCCTGCAAACTGGCTCATCTGTACCATTTTTCTAGGTTCCACATACATGCATTAATATGTGATATTTGTTTTTCTCTTTCTGACTTACTTCACTCTGTATGACAGTCTCTAGATCCATCCACGTCTCAACAAATGACTCAATTTCGTTCCTTTTCATGGCTGAGTAATATTCCATTGTATATATGTACCACATCTTCTTTATCCATTCGTCTGTTGATGGGCATTTAGGTTGCTTCCATGACCTGGCTATTGTAAATAGTGCTGCAATGAACATTCGGGTGCATGTGTCTTTTTGAATTACGGTTTTCTCTGGGTATATGCCCAGTAGTGGGATTCCTGGGTCATATGGTAATTCTATTTTTAGTTTTTTAAGGAACCTCCATATTGTTCTCCATAGTGGCTGTATCAATTTACATTCCCACCAACAGTGCAAGAGGGTTCCCTTTTCTCCACACCCTCTCCAGCATTTGTTGTTTGTAGATTTTCTGATGATGCCCATTCTAACAGGAGTGAGGTGATACCTCATTGTAGTTTTGATTTGCATTTCTCTAATAATTAGTGATGTTGAGCAGCTTTTCATGTGCTTCGTGGCCGTCTGTATGTCTTCTTTGGAGAAATGTCTATTTAGGTCTTCTGCCCATTTTTGGATTGCGGTGTTTGTTTCTTTGATATTGAGCTGAATGAGCTGTTTATATATTTTGGAGATTAATCCTTTGTCCGTTGATTCATTTGCAAATATTTTCTCCCATTCTGAGGGTTGTCTTTTCGTCTTGTTTATGGTTTCCTTTGCTGTGCAAAAGCTTTGAAGTTTCATTAGGTCCCACTTGTTTATTTTTGTTTTTATTTCCATTACTCTAGGAGGTGGATCAAAAAAGATCTTGCTGTGATTTATGTCAAAGAGTGTTCTTCCTATGTTTTCCTCTAAGAGTTTTATAGTGTCCAGTCTTATATTTAGGTCTCTAATCCATTTTGAGTTTATTTTTGTGTATGGTGTTAGGGAGTATTCTAATTTCATTCTTTTACATGTAGCTGTCCAGTTTTCCCAACACCACTTATTGAAGAGACTGTCTTTTCTCCATTGTATATCTTTGCCTCCTTTGTCATAGATTAGTTGACCATAGGTGCGTGGGTTAATCTCTGGGCTTTCTATCTTGTTCCATTGATCTATGTTTCTGTTTTTGTGCCAGTACCATATTGTCTTGATTACTGTAGCTTTGTAGTATAGTCTGAAGTCAGGGAGTCTGATTCCTCCAGCTCCATTTTTTTGCCTCAAGACTGCTTTGGCTATTCGGGGTCTTTTGTGTCTCCATACAAATTTTAAGATGATTTGTTCTAGCTCCGTAAAAAATGCCATTGGTAATTTGATAGGGATTGCATTGAATCTGTAGATTGCTTTGGGTAGTATACTCATTTTCACAATGTTGATTCTTCCAATCCAAGAACATGGTATATCTCTCCATCTGTTGGTATCATCTTTAATTTCTTTCATCAGTGTCTTATAGTTTTCTGCATACAGGTCTTTTGTCTCCCTAGGTAGGTTTATTCCTAGGTATTTTATTCTTTTTGTTGCAATGGTAAATGGGAGTGTTTCCATAATTTCTCTTTCAGATTTTTCATCATTAGTGTATAGGAATGCAAGAGATTTCTGTGCATTAATTTTGTATCCTGCAACTTTACCATATTCATTAATTAGCTCTAGCAGTTTTCTGGTGGCAGTTTTAGGATTCTCTATGTATAGTATCATGTCATCCGCAAACAGTGACAGTTTTACTTCCTCTTTTCCAATTTGTATTCCTTTTATTTCTTTTTCTTCTCTGATTGCCGTGGCTAGGACTTCCAGAACTATGTTGAATAATAGTGGTGAGAGTGGGCAACCTTGTCTCGTTCCTGATCTTAGAGGAAATGCTTTCAGTTTTTCACCATTGAGAATGATGTTTGCTGTGGGTTTGTCATATATGGCCTTTATTATGTTGAGGTAGGTTCCCTCTATGCCCACTTTCTGGAGAGTTTTTATCATAAATGGGTGTTGAATTTTGTCAAAAGCTTTTTCTGCATCTATTGAGATGATCATATGGTTTTTATTCTTCAGTTTGTTAATATGGTGTATCACATTGATTGATTTGCGTATATTGAAGAATCCTTGCATCCCTGGGATAAATCCCACTTGATCGTGGTGTATGATCCTTTTAATGTGTTGTTGGATTCTGTTTGCTAGTATTTTGCTGAGGATTTTTGCATCTATATTCATCAGTGATATTGGTCTGTAATTTTCTTTTTTTGTAGTGTCTTTGTCTGGTTTTGGTATCAGGGTGATGGTGGCCCAGGCACTTTTCATCACGATGTTCCATGAAACCTTTCATCACATTGCTCCATAACCATTGTCATCACAATAGTCCATACCCTTGTCAACACAATGCTGCATAATCACTGTCATCACAATTCTCCATGACTGCTGTCATCACAATAATCCAGGACAATATTCATAACAGTGCTTCATGCCCCCGGTCATCACAGTGCTCCATGATACCTTTCATCACAATTCCTAGATGATCAATGTCATCACAATGCCCCATGACACCGGTCATCACAATTCGCTATGACCCTTGTCATCACAATACTCGATGAACCGTGTCATCACAGTGTTCCAGGACACATGTCATCACAATGATCCATGACTACTTTCATCACAATGCTCTAATACACCTGTCATCAAAATGCTCCAATACACCTGTCATCACAATGCTCTATGGCCCCTGTTATCATATTTCTCCATGATATATTTCATCACAAGTCTCCATGACCACTGTCATCACCATGCCTCATAACGCCTGTCATCTCAATGCTCCATGGCCCCTTTCATCACAATGCTCCATGAACCCAGTCATCACAATGTTCCCTGCCCTTTTCATCACAATGCTCCATGGGTCCTGTCACCACAATTCTCCATGCCCTTGTCATCAAAATGTTCCAGAACTCTTGTCATCATAATGCTCCATGCCAATGTCATCAAAATGCTCCAATACACCTGTCATAACAATGCTCCATGGCCTTTGTCATCACAATGTTCCATGGCCCCTGTCAACACAATGCTCCATGCCCTTGCCATCAAAATGCTCCAGAACTCTTGTCATCATAATGCTCCATGCTAATGTCATCAAAATGCTCCATGACACTTGTCATCACAATGCTCCATGGCCTTTGTCATCACAATGTTCCATGGCCCCTGTCATCACAGTGCTCCATGATACCTTTCATCACAATTCTAGATGACCACTGTCATCACAATACCCCATGACAGATGTCATCACAATTCGTCATGGTCCTTGTCATCACAATGCTCCATGAAACGTGTCATCAGAATGTTCCAGGACACTTGTCATCACAATGATCCATGATCACTTTCATCACAATGCTCCATGAACCCTGTCATCTCAATGCTCCATAACCTTTGTATTCACAATGCTCCATGGCCCCTGTCATCACAGTGCTCCATGACCCCTTTCATCACAATGCTCCAACACCGCTGTCATCACAATGCCCCATGACGCCTGCCATCACAAATCTCCAAGCCCTCTCTTACCAAAAAGCTCCATGACCCCTGTCATCACAATGTTCTCTGCCCATATCATCACAATGCTCCTTGTCACCTTTAATCACAATGCTCCATGCCCTTTCATCACAATGCTCCAGAATTCTTGTCATCGCAATGTTCCCTGTCCGTGTCATCACAATGCTCCATGACCCTTGTCATCACAAAGCTCCATGACCCCTGTCATCACAATGATCCATGACTCCTTTCCTCACAGTGCTCCATTACCCTTTTCATCACAATGCTCCATGCCATTGTCAGCACAATGCTCCATGACACCTGTCATCACAATGCTCCATGGCCTTTGTCATCACAATGCTCCATGGCCCCTGTAATCACAGTGCTCCATGACCCGTTTCATCTCAATGCTCCATGACCTCACTCATCACAATGCTCCATGGCCCTTGTCATCACAGTGCTCCAAGCCTTTGTCATCACACTGCTCCATGGCCCCTGTAATCACAATGCTCCATGCCCTTGTCATCACAAGGCTCCAGAACTCTTGTCATTATAATGCTCCATGTCCGTTTCATCACCATTCTCCATGACACTTGTCATCACAATGCCTCAGGTCTGTTGTCATCACCATGCTTCATGCCCGTGTCATCACAATGCTCCATGAATCTTATCTTCACAACGCTCCATGGCCCATGTCATCACAGTGCTCCATGACCCCTGTCAACACAACGCCTGATGACCCCTGTCATCAAAATGCTAAATGGCACTTGTCATCACAATGCTCTATGACGCCTGTCATCACTATTCTCCATGTCACTTGTTATCACAATGCTCCATGGCCCCTGTAATCACAGTACTCCATGACCCCTGTCATCACAATGCCCAATGCCACCTCTCATCACAATTCTCCATGGCATTTGTCATCACGATGCTCCATGACATCTGTCGTCACAATGCTCCATGGCCCTTGTCATTACAAATCCACATAATCCCTTTCATCACAATTCTCCTTGGCAACTTACATAAAAATGCTCCATGCCCCTGTCATCACAATGCCCAATGATACCTGTTTTTACAATGATCCATGACCCTTGTCATCACAAGGCTCCATGTCCCTTGTATTCACAATGCTCCATGACCTCACTCATCACAATGCCCCATGACCCCTTTAATCACAATGCTCCATGGCCCTTGTCATCACAGTGTTCCAAGCCTTTGTCATCACACTGCTCCATGGCCCCTGTAATCACAATGCTCCATGCCCTTGTCATCACAAGGCTCCAGAACTCTTGTCATTATAATGCTCCATGTCCGTTTCATCACCATTCTCCATGACACTTGTCATCACAATGCTCCATGGCCCCTCTCATTACTGTGCTCCATAATAACTTTAATCACATTTCTAGATGACCACTGCCATCACAATGCCCCATGACATTGTCATCACAATTCGCCATGACCATTGTCATCACAATGCTCCATGAACCATGTCATCACAGGTTCCCAGGACTCTTGTCATCACAATGATCCATTACCACTTTCATCACAATGCTCCATGACCACTGTCATCTCAATGCTCCATGGCCTTTTTATTCACAATGCTCCATGGCCCCTGTAATTACAGTGTTCCATAACACCTTTCATCATAATGCTCCATGACCACTGCCATCTCAATGCCCCAATACGTCTGTCATCACAATTCTCCAAGGCCATTCTCATCACATTGCTCCATGACACCTGTCATCACAGTGTTCCCTGTCCATATCATCACAAGGCTCCATGTCCCCTATAATCACAATGCTTCATGCCTTTTTCCTCACAATGCTCCAGAATTCTTGTCATCACAATGTTCCAGGACCGTGGCATCACAATGCTACATGACCCTGGTCATCACAGTTCTCCATGACCTTTGTCATCACAATGCCCTAGGTCGCTTTTCATCACAATTCTCAATGACCACTTTAATCACTATGCTCGCTGACCATTTTCATCACATTTCTCTGTTGTCATTACAATTCCCCATGGCCCCTTTCTTCACAATGCTCCATGATGCCTGTCATCACAATGCTCCATGGCTTTTGTTATCACAATGCTCCAGGACCAGTTTCATCACAATAGTCCATCCCCCTTGTCATCACAGTGCACAATGAAACCTTTCATTACAATGCTCCATGACACTTGTCATCACAATGCTCCATGGCCTTTATCGTCACAATGCTCCCAGGCACTTTTCATCACGATGTTCCATGAAACCTTTCATCACATCATCACATTGCTCCATGACCATTGTCATCACAATAGTCCATACCCTTGTCAACACAATGCTGCATAATCCCTGTCATCACAATTCTCCATGACTGCTGTCATCACAATAATCCAGGACAATTTTCATAACAATGCTTCATGCCCCCAGTCATCACAGTGCTCCATGATACCTTTCATCACAATTCCTAGATGATCAATGTCATCACAATGCCCCATGACACCTGTCATCACAATTCGCTATGACCCTTGTCATCACAATAGTCAATGAACCGTGTCATCACAGTGTTCCAGGACACATGTCATCACAAGGATCCATGACTACTTTCATCACAATGCTCCAGTACACCTGACATCACAATGCTCCAATAAACCTGTCATCACAATGCTCCATAGCCCCTGTTATCATATTGCTCCATGAATTCTTTCATCACAATGCTCCATGCCCCCTGTCATCACAGTGCCCCTAACCCCTCTAATCACAATGCTGCATGACCCTGTCATCTCAATGCTACATGACACCTGTCATCATATTGTTCCATGGCCTATGTATTCACAATGCTCCATGGACCCTGTAATCACACTGCTCCATGTTCCCTTTCAACACAATGCTCAATGACCCCTGTCATCACAATGTTCCATGAAAGTTGTCTTCAAAATGCTCCATGACCCCGGTCACCACAAGGTTCCCTGCCCTTGTCATCACAATGCTCCATGACCCTTGGAATCACAATGGCACATGGCCTTGTCATCACAAAGTTCCACGGCGTCTGTCATCACCATTCTCCATGGACTTTCTCATCACAATGCTCTATGACCCCTGTCATCACAATGCTTGATGACCATTGTCATCACAATGCTCCAAGGCCCCTGTCATCACAATGCCTTATGGTCTTTGTAATCACAATGCTCAATGACCCTTGTCATCACAATGCTCCATGCCGTTGTCATCACAATGCTCCATGGCCCCTGTAATCACAATGCTCCATGCCCTTGTCATCACAATGCTCCAGAACACTTGTCATCATAATACTCCATTCCCGTGTCATCCCATTGCTCAATGACACTTGTCATCGAAATGTTCCTTGGCCTTTTTCATCACAGTGGTCCATGATACCTTTAATCAAAATTCTACATGACCACTGTCATCACAATGCAAGATGACCAATGTCATCACAATGCCCCATGACACGTGTCATCACAATTCACCTTGGCCCTTTTCATCTCAATGCTGTATGAACCGTGTCATCACTAGGTTCCAGGACACTTGTCATCACAGTGATCCATGACCACTTTCATCACAATTCTCCATGAACTCTGTTATCTCAACGCTCCATGGCCATTTTATTCACAATGCAGCATTGTCCCGATAATCGCGTTGCTCCATGAACACTTTCATCACAATGCTCCTTGCCCACTGTCACCATAATGCCCCATGACGTCTCTCATCACTGTGCTCCAAGGCCACTCTCATTGAAATGCTCCATGATCTGTGTCAGCACAATATTGCATGACACTTGTCATCACAATGCTCCATGATCCCTGTAATCAAAATGATCCCTGCCAATGTCATCACAATGCTCCATGTCTCCTGTAATCACAATGCTCCATGCCCTTGTCATCACAATGCTCCAGGTCTGTTGTCATCACCAAGCTTCATGCCCGTGTCATCACAATGCTCCATGAATCTTGTGTTCACAATGCTCCATGGCCCATGTCATCACAATGCTCCATGACCCCTGTCATCACAATGCTCCATGATACCTTTCATCACAATTCCAGATGACCACTGTCATCCCAATGTCCCATGACACCTGTCATCACAATTTGCTATGACCCTTGTCATCACAATACTCGATGAACCATGTCATCACAGTGTTCCAGGACACATGTCATCAAAATGATCCATGACTCCTTTCATCACAATGCTCCAATACACCTGTCATCACAATGCTCCAATAAACCTGTCATCACAATGCTCCATGGCACCTGTTATCATATTGCTCCATGACACCTGTCATCACAATGCTCCATGACACTTGTCATCACAACGCTCCATGGCCTTTATGGTCACAATGCTCCCAGGCACTTTTTTTTTTTTTTTTTTTGTATTAGTTGTTTTGTTTGTTTTTTTATACTGCAGGTTCTTATTAGGCATCAATTTTATACATATCAGTGTATACATGTCAATCCCAATCGCCCAATTCAGCACACCACCATCCCCACCTCACCGCAGTTTTCCCCTCTTGGTGTCCATATGTCCATTCTCTACATCTGTGTCTCAACTTCTGCCCTGCAAACTGGCTCATCTGTACCATTTTTCTAGGTTCCACATACATGCATTAATATATGATATTTGTTTTTCTCTTTCTGACTTACTTCACTCTGTATGACAGTCTCTAGATCCATCCACGTCTCAACAAATGACTCAATTTCGTTCCTTTTTATGGCTGAGTAATATTCCATTGTATATATGTACCACATCTTCTTTATCCATTCGTCTGTTGATGGGCATTTAGGTTGCTTCCATGACCTGGCTATTGTAAATAGTGCTGCAATGAACATTCGGGTGCATGTGTCTTTTTGAATTACGGTTTTCTCTGGGTATATGCCCAGTAGTGGGATTGCTGGGTCATATGGTAATTCTATTTTTAGTTTTTTAAGGAACCTCCATATTGTTCTCCATAGTGGCTGTATCAATTTACATTCCCACCAACAGTGCAAGAGGGTTCCCTTTTCTCCACACCCTCTCCAGCATTTGTTGTTTGTAGATTTTCTGATGATGCCCATTCTAACAGGAGTGAGGTGATACCTCATTGTAGTTTTGATTTGCATTTCTCTAATAATTAGTGATGTTGAGCAGCTTTTCATGTGCTTCGTGGCCGTCTGTATGTCTTCTTTGGAGAAATGTCTATTTAGGTCTTCTGCCCATTTTTGGATTGCGGTGTTTGTTTCTTTGATATTGAGCTGAATGAGCTGTTTATATATTTTGGAGATTAATCCTTTGTCCGTTGATTCATTTGCAAATATTTTCTCCCATTCTGAGGGTTGTCTTTTCGTCTTGTTTATGGTTTCCTTTGCTGTGCAAAAGCTTTGAAGTTTCATTAGGTCCCACTTGTTTATTTTTGTTTTTATTTCCATTACTCTAGGAGGTGGATCAAAAAAGATCTTGCTGTGATTTATGTCAAAGAGTGTTCTTCCTATGTTTTCCTCTAAGAGTTTTATAGTGTCCAGTCTTATATTTAGGTCTCTAATCCATTTTGAGTTTATTTTTGTGTATGGTGTTAGGGAGTATTCTAATTTCATTCTTTTACATGTAGCTGTCCAGTTTTCCCAACACCACTTATTGAAGAGACTGTCTTTTCTCCATTGTATATCTTTGCCTCCTTTGTCATAGATTAGTTGACCATAGGTGCGTGGGTTAATCTCTGGGCTTTCTATCTTGTTCCATTGATCTATGTTTCTGTTTTTGTGCCAGTACCATATTGTCTTGATTACTGTAGCTTTGTAGTATAGTCTGAAGTCAGGGAGTCTGATTCCTCCAGCTCCATTTTTTTGCCTCAAGACTGCTTTGGCTATTCGGGGTCTTTTGTGTCTCCATACAAATTTTAAGATGATTTGTTCTAGCTCCGTAAAAAATGC
This sequence comes from Balaenoptera physalus, assembly GCF_965194825.1. Classification (NCBI taxonomy): domain Eukaryota; kingdom Metazoa; phylum Chordata; class Mammalia; order Artiodactyla; family Balaenopteridae; genus Balaenoptera; species Balaenoptera physalus. The sequence goes on from NW_028125197.1 coordinate 32,160, forward strand.
CATTGGTAATTTGATAGGGATTGCATTGAATCTGTAGATTGCTTTGGGTAGTATACTCATTTTCACAATGTTGATTCTTCCAATCCAAGAACATGGTATATCTCTCCATCTGTTGGTATCATCTTTAATTTCTTTCATCAGTGTCTTATAGTTTTCTGCATACAGGTCTTTTGTCTCCCTAGGTAGGTTTATTCCTAGGTATTTTATTCTTTTTGTTGCAAAGGTAAATGGGAGTGTTTCCATAATTTCTCTTTCAGATTTTTCATCATTAGTGTATAGGAATGCAAGAGATTTCTGTGCATTAATTTTGTATCCTGCAACTTTACCATATTCATTAATTAGCTCTAGCAGTTTTCTGGTGGCAGTTTTAGGATTCTCTATGTATAGTATCATGTCATCCGCAAACAGTGACAGTTTTACTTCCTCTTTTCCAATTTGTATTCCTTTTATTTCTTTTTCTTCTCTGATTGCCGTGGCTAGGACTTCCAGAACTATGTTGAATAATAGTGGTGAGAGTGGGCAACCTTGTCTCGTTCCTGATCTTAGAGGAAATGCTTTCAGTTTTTCACCATTGAGAATGATGTTTGCTGTGGGTTTGTCATATATGGCCTTTATTATGTTGAGGTTGGTTCCCTGTATGCCCACTTTCTGGAGAGTTTTTATCATAAATGGGTGTTGAATTTTGTCAAAAGCTTTTTCTGCATCTATTGAGATGATCATATGGTTTTTATTCTTCAGTTTGTTAATATGGTGTATCACATTGATTGATTTGCGTATATTGAAGAATCCTTGCATCCCTGGGATAAATCCCACTTGATCGTGGTGTATGATCCTTTTAATGTGTTGTTGGATTCTGTTTGCTAGTATTTTGCTGAGGATTTTTGCATCTATATTCATCAGTGATATTGGTCTGTAATTTTCTTTTTTTGTAGTGTCTTTGTCTGGTTTTGGTATCAGGGTGATGGTGGCCCAGGCACTTTTCATCACGATGTTCCATGAAACCTTTCATCACATTGCTCCATAACCATTGTCATCACAATAGTCCATACCCTTGTCAACACAATGCTGCATAATCACTGTCATCACAATTCTCCATGACTGCTGTCATCACAATAATCCAGGACAATATTCATAACAGTGCTTCATGCCCCCGGTCATCACAGTGCTCCATGATACCTTTCATCACAATTCCTAGATGATCAATGTCATCACAATGCCCCATGACACCTGTCATCACAATTCGCTATGACCCTTGTCATCACAATAGTCAATGAACCGTGTCATCACAGTGTTCCAGGACACATGTCATCACAATGATCCATGACTACTTTCATCACAATGCTCCAGTACACCTGTCATCACAATGCTCCAATAAACCTGTCATCACAATGCTCCATAGCCCCTGTTATCATATTGCTCCATGAATTCTTTCATCACAATGCTCCATGCCCCCTGTCATCACAGTGCCCCGTAACCCCTCTAATCACAATGCTGCATGACCCTGTCATCTCAATGCTACATGACACCTGTCATCATATTGTTCCATGGCCTATGTATTCACAATGCTCCATGGACCCTGTAATCACACTGCTCCATGTTCCCTTTCAACACAATGCTCAATGACCCCTGTCATCACAATGTTCCATGAAAGTTGTCTTCAAAATGCTCCATGACCCCGGTCACCACAAGGTTCCCTGCCCTTGTCATCACAATGCTCCATGACCCTTGGAATCACAATGGCACATGGCCTTGTCATCACAAAGTTCCACGGCGTCTGTCATCACCATTCTCCATGGACTTTCTCATCAGAATGCTCTATGACCCCTGTCATCACAATGCTTGATGACCATTGTCATCACAATGCTCCAAGGCCCCTGTCATCACAATGCCTTATGGTCTTTGTAATCACAATGCTCAATGACCCTTGTCATCACAATGCTCCATGCCGTTGTCATCACAATGCTCCATGGCCCCTGTAATCACAATGCTCCATGCCCTTGTCATCACAATGCTCCAGAACACTTGTCATCATAATACTCCATTCCCGTGTCATCCCATTGCTCAATGACACTTGTCATCGAAATGTTCCTTGGCCTTTTTCATCACAGTGGTCCATGATACCTTTAATCAAAATTCTACATGACCACTGTCATCACAATGCAAGATGACCAATGTCATCACAATGCCCCATGACACGTGTCATCACAATTCACCTTGGCCCTTTTCATCTCAATGCTGTATGAACCGTGTCATCACTAGGTTCCAGGACACTTGTCATCACAGTGATCCATGACCACTTTCATCACAATTCTCCATGAACTCTGTTATCTCAACGCTCCATGGCCATTTTATTCACAATGCAGCATTGTCCCGATAATCGCGTTGCTCCATGAACACTTTCATCACAATGCTCCTTGCCCACTGTCACCATAATGCCCCATGACGTCTCTCATCACTGTGCTCCAAGGCCACTCTCATTGAAATGCTCCATGATCTGTGTCAGCACAATATTGCATGACACTTGTCATCACAATGCTCCATGATCCCTGTAATCAAAATGATCCCTGCCAATGTCATCACAATGCTCCATGTCTCCTGTAATCACAATGCTCCATGCCCTTGTCATCACAATGCTCCAGGTCTGTTGTCATCACCAAGCTTCATGCCCGTGTCATCACAATGCTCCATGAATCTTGTGTTCACAATGCTCCATGGCCCATGTCATCACAATGCTCCATGACCCCTGTCATCACAATGCTCCATGATACCTTTCATCACAATTCCAGATGACCACTGTCATCCCAATGTCCCATGACACCTGTCATCACAATTTGCTATGACCCTTGTCATCACAATACTCGATGAGCCATGTCATCACAGTGTTCCAGGACACATGTCATCAAAATGATCCATGACTCCTTTCATCACAATGCTCCAATACACCTGTCATCACAATGCTCCAATAAACCTGTCATCACAATGCTCCATGGCACCTGTTATCATATTGCTCCATGACACCTGTCATCACAATGCTCCATGACACTTGTCATCACAACGCTCCATGGCCTTTATGGTCACAATGCTCCCAGGCACTTTTTTTTTTTTTTTTTTGTATTAGTTGTTTTGTTTGTTTTTTTATACTGCAGGTTCTTATTAGGCATCAATTTTATACATATCAGTGTATACATGTCAATCCCAATCGCCCAATTCAGCACACCACCATCCCCACCTCACCGCAGTTTTCCCCTCTTGGTGTCCATATGTCCATTCTCTACATCTGTGTCTCAACTTCTGCCCTGCAAACTGGCTCATCTGTACCATTTTTCTAGGTTCCACATACATGCATTAATATATGATATTTGTTTTTCTCTTTCTGACTTACTTCACTCTGTATGACAGTCTCTAGATCCATCCACGTCTCAACAAATGACTCAATTTCGTTCCTTTTTATGGCTGAGTAATATTCCATTGTATATATGTACCACATCTTCTTTATCCATTCGTCTGTTGATGGGCATTTAGGTTGCTTCCATGACCTGGCTATTGTAAATAGTGCTGCAATGAACATTCGGGTGCATGTGTCTTTTTGAATTACGGTTTTCTCTGGGTATATGCCCAGTAGTGGGATTGCTGGGTCATATGGTAATTCTATTTTTAGTTTTTTAAGGAACCTCCATATTGTTCTCCATAGTGGCTGTATCAATTTACATTCCCACCAACAGTGCAAGAGGGTTCCCTTTTCTCCACACCCTCTCCAGCATTTGTTCTTTGTAGATTTTCTGATGATGCCCATTCTAACAGGAGTGAGGTGATACCTCATTGTAGTTTTGATTTGCATTTCTCTAATAATTAGTGATGTTGAGCAGCTTTTCATGTGCTTCGTGGCCGTCTGTATGTCTTCTTTGGAGAAATGTCTATTTAGGTCTTCTGCCCATTTTTGGATTGCGGTGTTTGTTTCTTTGATATTGAGCTGAATGAGCTGTTTATATATTTTGGAGATTAATCCTTTGTCCGTTGATTCATTTGCAAATATTTTCTCCCATTCTGAGGGTTGTCTTTTCGTCTTGTTTATGGTTTCCTTTGCTGTGCAAAAGCTTTGAAGTTTCATTAGGTCCCACTTGTTTATTTTTGTTTTTATTTCCATTACTCTAGGAGGTGGATCAAAAAAGATCTTGCTGTGATTTATGTCAAAGAGTGTTCTTCCTATGTTTTCCTCTAAGAGTTTTATAGTGTCCAGTCTTATATTTAGGTCTCTAATCCATTTTGAGTTTATTTTTGTGTATGGTGTTAGGGAGTATTCTAATTTCATTCTTTTACATGTAGCTGTCCAGTTTTCCCAACACCACTTATTGAAGAGACTGTCTTTTCTCCATTGTATATCTTTGCCTCCTTTGTCATAGATTAGTTGACCATAGGTGCGTGGGTTAATCTCTGGGCTTTCTATCTTGTTCCATTGATCTATGTTTCTGTTTTTGTGCCAGTACCATATTGTCTTGATTACTGTAGCTTTGTAGTATAGTCTGAAGTCAGGGAGTCTGATTCCTCCAGCTCCATTTTTTTGCCTCAAGACTGCTTTGGCTATTCGGGGTCTTTTGTGTCTCCATACAAATTTTAAGATGATTTGTTCTAGCTCCGTAAAAAATGCCATTGGTAATTTGATAGGGATTGCATTGAATCTGTAGATTGCTTTGGGTAGTATACTCATTTTCACAATGTTGATTCTTCCAATCCAAGAACATGGTATATCTCTCCATCTGTTGGTATCATCTTTAATTTCTTTCATCAGTGTCTTATAGTTTTCTGCATACAGGTCTTTTGTCTCCCTAGGTAGGTTTATTCCTAGGTATTTTATTCTTTTTGTTGCAATGGTAAATGGGAGTGTTTCCATAATTTCTCTTTCAGAGTTTTCATCATTAGTGTATAGGAATGCAAGAGATTTCTGTGCATTAATTTTGTATCCTGCAACTTTACCATATTCATTAATTAGCTCTAGCAGTTTTCTGGTGGCAGTTTTAGGATTCTCTATGTATAGTATCATGTCATCCGCAAACAGTGACAGTTTTACTTCCTCTTTTCCAATTTGTATTCCTTTTATTTCTTTTTCTTCTCTGATTGCCGTGGCTAGGACTTCCAGAACTATGTTGAATAATAGTGGTGAGAGTGGGCAACCTTGTCTCGTTCCTGATCTTAGAGGAAATGCTTTCAGTTTTTCACCATTGAGAATGATGTTTGCTGTGGGTTTGTCATATATGGCCTTTATTATGTTGAGGTAGGTTCCCTGTATGCCCACTTTCTGGAGAGTTTTTATCATAAATGGGTGTTGAATTTTGTCAAAAGCTTTTTCTGCATCTATTGAGATGATCATATGGTTTTTATTCTTCAGTTTGTTAATATGGTGTATCACATTGATTGATTTGCGTATATTGAAGAATCCTTGCATCCCTGGGATAAATCCCACTTGATCGTGGTGTATGATCCTTTTAATGTGTTGTTGGATTCTGTTTGCTAGTATTTTGCTGAGGATTTTTGCATCTATATTCATCAGTGATATTGGTCTGTAATTTTCTTTTTTTGTAGTGTCTTTGTCTGGTTTTGGTATCAGGGTGATGGTGGCCCAGGCACTTTTCATCACGATGTTCCATGAAACCTTTCATCACATTGCTCCATAACCATTGTCATCACAATAGTCCATACCCTTGTCAACACAATGCTGCATAATCACTGTCATCACAATTCTCCATGACTGCTGTCATCACAATAATCCAGGACAATATTCATAACAGTGCTTCATGCCCCCGGTCATCACAGTGCTCCATGATACCTTTCATCACAATTCCTAGATGATCAATGTCATCACAATGCCCCATGACACCGGTCATCACAATTCGCTATGACCCTTGTCATCACAATACTCGATGAACCGTGTCATCACAGTGTTCCAGGACACATGTCATCACAATGATCCATGACTACTTTCATCACAATGCTCTAATACACCTGTCATCAAAATGCTCCAATACACCTGTCATCACAATGCTCTATGGCCCCTGTTATCATATTTCTCCATGATATATTTCATCACAAGTCTCCATGACCACTGTCATCACCATGCCTCATAACGCCTGTCATCTCAATGCTCCATGGCCCCTTTCATCACAATGCTCCATGAACCCAGTCATCACAATGTTCCCTGCCCTTTTCATCACAATGCTCCATGGGTCCTGTCACCACAATTCTCCATGCCCTTGTCATCAAAATGTTCCAGAACTCTTGTCATCATAATGCTCCATGCCAATGTCATCAAAATGCTCCAATACACCTGTCATAACAATGCTCCATGGCCTTTGTCATCACAATGTTCCATGGCCCCTGTCATCACAATGCTCCATGCCCTTGCCATCAAAATGCTCCAGAACTCTTGTCATCATAATGCTCCATGCTAATGTCATCAAAATGCTCCATGACACTTGTCATCTCAATGCTCCATGGCCTTTGTCATCACAATGTTCCATGGCCCCTGTCATCACAGTGCTCCATGATACCTTTCATCACAATTCTAGATGACCACTGTCATCACAATACCCCATGACAGATGTCATCACAATTCGTCATGGTCCTTGTCATCACAATGCTCCATGAAACGTGTCATCAGAATGTTCCAGGACACTTGTCATCACAATGATCCATGATCACTTTCATCACAATGCTCCATGAACCCTGTCATCTCAATGCTCCATAACCTTTGTATTCACAATGCTCCATGGCCCCTGCCATCACAGTGCTCCATGACCCCTTTCATCACAATGCTCCAACACCGCTGTCATCACAATGCCCCATGACGCCTGCCATCACAAATCTCCAAGCCCTCTCTTACCAAAAAGCTCCATGACCCCTGTCATCACAATGTTCTCTGCCCATATCATCACAATGCTCCTTGTCACCTTTAATCACAATGCTCCATGCCCTTTCATCACAATACTCCAGAATTCTTGTCATCGCAATGTTCCCTGTCCGTGTCATCACAATGCTCCATGACCCTTGTCATCACAAAGCTCCATGACCCCTGTCATCACAATGATCCATGACTCCTTTCCTCACAGTGCTCCATTACCCTTTTCATCACAATGCTCCATGCCATTGTCAGCACAATGCTCCATGACACCTGTCATCACAATGCTCCATGGCCTTTGTCATCACAATGCTCCATGGCCCCTGTAATCACAGTGCTCCATGACCCGTTTCATCTCAATGCTCCATGACCTCACTCATCACAATGATCCATGGCCCTTGTCATCACAGTGCTCCAAGCCTTTGTCATCACACTGCTCCATGGCCCCTGTAATCACAATGCTCCATGCCCTTGTCATCACAAGGCTCCAGAACTCTTGTCATTATAATGCTCCATGTCCGTTTCATCACCATTCTCCATGACACTTGTCATCACAATGCCTCAGGTCTGTTGTCATCACCATGCTTCATGCCCGTGTCATCACAACGCTCCATGAATCTTATCTTCACAACGCTCCATGGCCCATGTCATCACAGTGCTCCATGACCCCTGTCAACACAACGCCTGATGACCCCTGTCATCAAAATGCTAAATGGCACTTGTCATCACAATGCTCTATGACGCCTGTCATCACTATTCTCCATGTCACTTGTTATCACAATGCTCCATGGCCCCTGTAATCACAGTACTCCATGACCCCTTTCATCACAATGCCCAATGCCACCTCTCATCACAATTCTCCATGGCATTTGTCATCACGATGCTCCATGACATCTGTCGTCACAATGCTCCATGACACTTGTCATCACAATGCTCGATGCCCCTTGTCATCACAATGTTCCTTGGTGCTTTTCATCGCAATGCTCCATGACAACTTTCATCAAAATACTCCAAGATTTGTTTCATCACAATGCTCCATGGCCCTTGTCATTACAAATCCACATAATCCCTTTCATCACAATTCTCCTTGGCAACTTACATAAAAATGCTCCATGCCCCTGTCATCACAATGCCCAATGATACCTGTTTTTACAATGATCCATTACCCTTGTCATCACAAGGCTCCATGTCCCTTGTATTCACAATGCTCCATGACCTCACTCATCACAATGCCCCATGACCCCTTTAATCACAATGCTCCATGGCCCTTGTCATCACAGTGTTCCAAGCCTTTGTCATCACACTGCTCCATGGCCCCTGTAATCACAATGCTCCATGCCCTTGTCATAACAAGGCTCCAGAACTCTTGTCATTATAATGCTCCATGTCCGTTTCATCACCATTCTCCATGACACTTGTCATCACAATGCTCCATGGCCCCTCTCATTACTGTGCTCCATAATAACTTTAATCACATTTCTAGATGACCACTGCCATCACAATGCCCCATGACATTGTCATCACAATTCGCCATGACCATTGTCATCACAATGCTCCATGAACCATGTCATCACAGGTTCCCAGGACTCTTGTCATCACAATGATCCATTACCACTTTCATCACAATGCTCCATGACCACTGTCATCTCAATGCTCCATGGCCTTTTTATTCACAATGCTCCATGGCCCCTGTAATTACAGTGTTCCATAACACCTTTCATCATAATGCTCCATGACCACTGCCATCTCAATGCCCCAATACGTCTGTCATCACAATTCTCCAAGGCCATTCTCATCACATTGCTCCATGACACCTGTCATCACAGTGTTCCCTGTCCATATCATCACAAGGCTCCATGTCCCCTATAATCACAATGCTCCATGCCTTTTTCCTCACAATGCTCCAGAATTCTTGTCATCACAATGTTCCAGGACCGTGGCATCACAACGCTACATGACCCTGGTCATCACAGTTCTCCATGACCTTTGTCATCACAATGCCCTAGGTCGCTTTTCATCACAATTCTCAATGACCACTTTAATCACTATGCTCGCTGACCATTTTCATCACATTTCTCTGTTGTCATTACAATTCCCCATGGCCCCTTTCTTCACAATGCTCCATGATGCCTGTCATCACAATGCTCCATGGCTTTTGTTATCACAATGCTCCAGGACCAGTTTCATCACAATAGTCCATCCCCCTTGTCATCACAGTGCACAATGAAACCTTTCATTACAATGCTCCATGACACTTGTCATCACAATGCTCCATGGCCTTTATCGTCACAATGCTCCCAGGCACTTTTCATCACGATGTTCCATGAAACCTTTCATCACATCATCACATTGCTCCATGACCATTGTCATCACAATAGTCCATACCCTTGTCAACACAATGCTGCATAATCCCTGTCATCACAATTCTCCATGACTGCTGTCATCACAATAATCCAGGACAATTTTCATAACAATGCTTCATGCCCCCAGTCATCACAGTGCTCCATGATACCTTTCATCACAATTCCTAGATGATCAATGTCATCACAATGCCCCATGACACCTGTCATCACAATTCGCTATGACCCTTGTCATCACAATACTCAATGAACCGTGTCATCACAGTGTTCCAGGACACATGTCATCACAATGATCCATGACTACTTTCATCACAATGCTCCAGTACACCTGACATCACAATGCTCCAATAAACCTGTCATCACAATGCTCCATAGCCCCTGTTATCATATTGCTCCATGAATTCTTTCATCACAATGCTCCATGCCCCCTGTCATCACAGTGCCCCTAACCCCTCTAATCACAATGCTGCATGACCCTGTCATCTCAATGCTACAGGACACCTGTCATCATATTGTTCCATGGCCTATGTATTCACAATGCTCCATGGACCCTGTAATCACACTGCTCCATGTTCCCTTTCAACACAATGCTCAATGACCCCTGTCATCACAATGTTCCATGAAAGTTGTCTTCAAAATGCTCCATGACCCCGGTCACCACAAGGTTCCCTGCCCTTGTCATCACAATGCTCCATGACCCTTGGAATCACAATGGCACATGGCCTTGTCATCACAAAGTTCCACGGCGTCTGTCATCACCATTCTCCATGGACTTTCTCATCACAATGCTCTATGACCCCTGTCATCACAATGCTTGATGACCATTGTCATCACAATGCTCCAAGGCCCCTGTCATCACAATGCCTTATGGTCTTTGTAATCACAATGCTCAATGACCCTTGTCATCACAATGCTCCATGCCGTTGTCATCACAATGCTCCATGGCCCCTGTAATCACAATGCTCCATGTCCTTGTCATCACAATGCTCCAGAACACTTGTCATCATAATACTCCATTCCCGTGTCATCCCATTGCTCAATGACACTTGTCATCGAAATGTTCCTTGGCCTTTTTCATCACAGTGGTCCATGATACCTTTAATCAAAATTCTACATGACCACTGTCATCACAATGCAAGATGACCAATGTCATCACAATGCCCCATGACACGTGTCATCACAATTCACCTTGGCCCTTTTCATCTCAATGCTGTATGAACCGTGTCATCACTAGGTTCCAGGACACTTGTCATCACAGTGATCCATGACCACTTTCATCACAATTCTCCATGAACTCTGTTATCTCAACGCTCCATGGCCATTTTATTCACAATGCAGCATTGTCCCGATAATCGCGTTGCTCCATGAACACTTTCATCACAATGCTCCTTGCCCACTGTCACCATAATGCCCCATGACGTCTCTCATCACTGTGCTCCAAGGCCACTCTCATTGAAATGCTCCATGATCTGTGTCAGCACAATATTGCATGACACTTGTCATCACAATGCTCCATGATCCCTGTAATCAAAATGATCCCTGCCAATGTCATCACAATGCTCCATGTCTCCTGTAATCACAATGCTCCATGCCCTTGTCATCACAATGCTCCAGGTCTGTTGTCATCACCAAGCTTCATGCCCGTGTCATCACAATGCTCCATGAATCTTGTGTTCACAATGCTCCATGGCCCATGTCATCACAATGCTCCATGACCCCTGTCATCACAATGCTCCATGATACCTTTCATCACAATTCCAGATGACCACTGTCATCCCAATGTCCCATGACAGCTGTCATCACAATTTGCTATGACCCTTGTCATCACAATACTCGATGAGCCATGTCATCACAGTGTTCCAGGACACATGTCATCAAAATGATCCATGACTCCTTTCATCACAATGCTCCAATACACCTGTCATCACAATGCTCCAATAAACCTGTCATCACAATGCTCCATGGCACCTGTTATCATATTGCTCCATGACACCTGTCATCACAATGCTCCATGACACTTGTCATCACAACGCTCCATGGCCTTTATGGTCACAATGCTCCCAGGCACTTTTTTTTTTTTTTTTTGTATTAGTTGTTTTGTTTGTTTTTTTATACTGCAGGTTCTTATTAGGCATCAATTTTATACATATCAGTGTATACATGTCAATCCCAATCGCCCAATTCAGCACACCACCATCCCCACCTCACCGCAGTTTTCCCCTCTTGGTGTCCATATGTCCATTCTCTACATCTGTGTCTCAACTTCTGCCCTGCAAACTGGCTCATCTGTACCATTTTTCTAGGTTCCACATACATGCATTAATATATGATATTTGTTTTTCTCTTTCTGACTTACTTCACTCTGTATGACAGTCTCTAGATCCATCCACGTCTCAACAAATGACTCAATTTCGTTCCTTTTTATGGCTGAGTAATATTCCATTGTATATATGTACCACATCTTCTTTATCCATTCGTCTGTTGATGGGCATTTAGGTTGCTTCCATGACCTGGCTATTGTAAATAGTGCTGCAATGAACATTCGGGTGCATGTGTCTTTTTGAATTACGGTTTTCTCTGGGTATATGCCCAGTAGTGGGATTGCTGGGTCATATGGTAATTCTATTTTTAGTTTTTTAAGGAACCTCCATATTGTTCTCCATAGTGGCTGTATCAATTTACATTCCCACCAACAGTGCAAGAGGGTTCCCTTTTCTCCACACCCTCTCCAGCATTTGTTGTTTGTAGATTTTCTGATGATGCCCATTCTAACAGGAGTGAGGTGATACCTCATTGTAGTTTTGATTTGCATTTCTCTAATAATTAGTGATGTTGAGCAGCTTTTCATGTGCTTCGTGGCCGTCTGTATGTCTTCTTTGGAGAAATGTCTATTTAGGTCTTCTGCCCATTTTTGGATTGCGGTGTTTGTTTCTTTGATATTGAGCTGAATGAGCTGTTTATATATTTTGGAGATTAATCCTTTGTCCGTTGATTCATTTGCAAATATTTTCTCCCATTCTGAGGGTTGTCTTTTCGTCTTGTTTATGGTTTCCTTTGCTGTGCAAAAGCTTTGAAGTTTCATTAGGTCCCACTTGTTTATTTTTGTTTTTATTTCCATTACTCTAGGAGGTGGATCAAAAAAGATCTTGCTGTGATTTATGTCAAAGAGTGTTCTTCCTATGTTTTCCTCTAAGAGTTTTATAGTGTCCAGTCTTATATTTAGGTCTCTAATCCATTTTGAGTTTATTTTTGTGTATGGTGTTAGGGAGTATTCTAATTTCATTCTTTTACATGTAGCTGTCCAGTTTTCCCAACACCACTTATTGAAGAGACTGTCTTTTCTCCATTGTATATCTTTGCCTCCTTTGTCATAGATTAGTTGACCATAGGTGCGTGGGTTAATCTCTGGGCTTTCTATCTTGTTCCATTGATCTATGTTTCTGTTTTTGTGCCAGTACCATATTGTCTTGATTACTGTAGCTTTGTAGTATAGTCTGAAGTCAGGGAGTCTGATTCCTCCAGCTCCATTTTTTTGCCTCAAGACTGCTTTGGCTATTCGGGGTCTTTTGTGTCTCCATACAAATTTTAAGATGATTTGTTCTAGCTCCGTAAAAAATGCCATTGGTAATTTGATAGGGATTGCATTGAATCTGTAGATTGCTTTGGGTAGTATACTCATTTTCACAATGTTGATTCTTCCAATCCAAGAACATGGTATATCTCTCCATCTGTTGGTATCATCTTTAATTTCTTTCATCAGTGTCTTATAGTTTTCTGCATACAGGTCTTTTGTCTCCCTAGGTAGGTTTATTCCTAGGTATTTTATTCTTTTTGTTGCAATGGTAAATGGGAGTGTTTCCATAATTTCTCTTTCAGATTTTTCATCATTAGTGTATAGGAATGCAAGAGATTTCTGTGCATTAATTTTGTATCCTGCAACTTTACCATATTCATTAATTAGCTCTAGCAGTTTTCTGGTGGCAGTTTTAGGATTCTCTATGTATAGTATCATGTCATCCGCAAACAGTGACAGTTTTACTTCCTCTTTTCCAATTTGTATTCCTTTTATTTCTTTTTCTTCTCTGATTGCCGTGGCTAGGACTTCCAGAACTATGTTGAATAATAGTGGTGAGAGTGGGCAACCTTGTCTCGTTCCTGATCTTAGAGGAAATGCTTTCAGTTTTTCACCATTGAGAATGATGTTTGCTGTGGGTTTGTCATATATGGCCTTTATTATGTTGAGGTAGGTTCCCTGTATGCCCACTTTCTGGAGAGTTTTTATCATAAATGGGTGTTGAATTTTGTCAAAAGCTTTTTCTGCATCTATTGAGATGATCATATGGTTTTTATTCTTCAGTTTGTTAATATGGTGTATCACATTGATTGATTTGCGTATATTGAAGAATCCTTGCATCCCTGGGATAAATCCCACTTGATCGTGGTGTATGATCCTTTTAATGTGTTGTTGGATTCTGTTTGCTAGTATTTTGCTGAGGATTTTTGCATCTATATTCATCAGTGATATTGGTCTGTAATTTTCTTTTTTTGTAGTGTCTTTGTCTGGTTTTGGTATCAGGGTGATGGTGGCCCAGGCACTTTTCATCACGATGTTCCATGAAACCTTTCATCACATTGCTCCATAACCATTGTCATCACAATAGTCCATACCCTTGTCAACACAATGCTGCATAATCACTGTCATCACAATTCTCCATGACTGCTGTCATCACAATAATCCAGGACAATATTCATAACAGTGCTTCATGCCCCCGGTCATCACAGTGCTCCATGATACCTTTCATCACAATTCCTAGATGATCTATGTCATCACAATGCCCCATGACACCGGTCATCACAATTCGCTATGACCCTTGTCATCACAATACTCGATGAACCCTGTCATCACAGTGTTCCAGGACACATGTCATCACAATGATCCATGACTACTTTCATCACAATGCTCTAATACACCTGTCATCAAAATGCTCCAATACACCTGTCATCACAATGCTCTATGGCCCCTGTTATCATATTTCTCCATGATATATTTCATCACAAGTCTCCATGACCACTGTCATCACCATGCCTCATAACGCCTGTCATCTCAATGCTCCATGGCCCCTTTCATCACAATGCTCCATGAACCCAGTCATCACAATGTTCCCTGCCCTTTTCATCACAATGCTCCATGGGTCCTGTCACCACAATTCTCCATGCCCTTGTCATCAAAATGTTCCAGAACTCTTGTCATCATAATGCTCCATGCCAATGTCATCAAAATGCTCCAATACACCTGTCATAACAATGCTCCATGGCCTTTGTCATCACAATGTTCCATGGCCCCTGTCATCACAATGCTCCATGCCCTTGCCATCAAAATGCTCCAGAACTCTTGTCATCATAATGCTCCATGCCAATGTCATCAAAATGCTCCATGACACTTGTCATCACAATGCTCCATGGCCTTTGTCATCACAATGTTCCATGGCCCCTGTCATCACAGTGCTCCATGATACCTTTCATCACAATTCTAGATGACCACTGTCATCACAATACCCCATGACAGATGTCATCACAATTCGTCATGGTCCTTGTCATCACAATGCTCCATGAAACGTGTCATCAGAATGTTCCAGGACACTTGTCATCACAATGATCCATGATCACTTTCATCACAATGCTCCATGAACCCTGTCATCTCAATGCTCCATAACCTTTGTATTCACAATGCTCCATGGCCCCTGTCATCACAGTGCTCCATGACCCCTTTCATCACAATGCTCCAACACCGCTGTCATCACAATGCCCCATGACGCCTGCCATCACAAATCTCCAAGCCCTCTCTTACCAAAAAGCTCCATGACCCCTGTCATCACAATGTTCTCTGCCCATATCATCACAATGCTCCTTGTCACCTTTAATCACAATGCTCCATGCCCTTTCATCACAATGCTCCAGAATTCTTGTCATCGCAATGTTCCCTGTCCGTGTCATCACAATGCTCCATGACCCTTGTCATCACAAAGCTCCATGACCCCTGTCATCACAATGATCCATGACTCCTTTCCTCACAGTGCTCCATTACCCTTTTCATCACAATGCTCCATGCCATTGTCAGCACAATGCTCCATGACACCTGTCATCACAATGCTCCATGGCCTTTGTCATCACAATGCTCCATGGCCCCTGTAATCACAGTGCTCCATGACCCGTTTCATCTCAATGCTCCATGACCTCACTCATCACAATGCTCCATGGCCCTTGTCATCACAGTGCTCCAAGCCTTTGTCATCACACTGCTCCATGGCCCCTGTAATCACAATGCTCCATGCCCTTGTCATCACAAGGCTCCAGAACTCTTGTCATTATAATGCTCCATGTCCGTTTCATCACCATTCTCCATGACACTTGTCATCACAATGCCTCAGGTCTGTTGTCATCACCATGCTTCATGCCCGTGTCATCACAATGCTCCATGAATCTTATCTTCACAACGCTCCATGGCCCATGTCATCACAGTGCTCCATGACCCCTGTCAACACAACGCCTGATGACCCCTGTCATCAAAATGCTAAATGGCACTTGTCATCACAATGCTCTATGACGCCTGTCATCACTATTCTCCATGTCACTTGTTATCACAATGCTCCATGGCCCCTGTAATCACAGTACTCCATGACCCCTTTCATCACAATGCCCAATGCCACCTCTCATCACAATTCTCCATGGCATTTGTCATCACGATGCTCCATGACATCTGTCGTCACAATGCTCCATGACACTTGTCATCACAATGCTCGATGCCCCTTGTCATCACAATGTTCCTTGGTGCTTTTCATCGCAATGCTCCATGACAACTTTCATCAAAATACTCCAAGATTTGTTTCATCACAATGCTCCATGGCCCTTGTCATTACAAATCCACATAATCCCTTTCATCACAATTCTCCTTGGCAACTTACATAAAAATGCTCCATGCCCCTGTCATCACAATGCCCAATGATACCTGTTTTTACAATGATCCATGACCCTTGTCATCACAAGGCTCCATGTCCCTTGTATTCACAATGCTCCATGACCTCACTCATCACAATGCCCCATGACCCCTTTAATCACAATGCTCCATGGCCCTTGTCATCACAGTGTTCCAAGCCTTTGTCATCACACTGCTCCATGGCCCCTGTAATCACAATGCTCCATGCCCTTGTCATCACACGGCTCCAGAACTCTTGTCATTATAATGCTCCATGTCCGTTTCATCACCATTCTCCATGACACTTGTCATCACAATGCTCCATGGCCCCTCTCATTACTGTGCTCCATAATAACTTTAATCACATTTCTAGATGACCACTGCCATCACAATGCCCCATGACATTGTCATCACAATTCGCCATGACCATTGTCATCACAATGCTCCATGAACCATGTCATCACAGGTTCCCAGGACTCTTGTCATCACAATGATCCATTACCACTTTCATCACAATGCTCCATGACCACTGTCATCTCAATGCTCCATGGCCTTTTTATTCACAATGCTCCATGGCCCCTGTAATTACAGTGTTCCATAACACCTTTCATCATAATGCTCCATGACCACTGCCATCTCAATGCCCCAATACGTCTGTCATCACAATTCTCCAAGGCCATTCTCATCACATTGCTCCATGACACCTGTCATCACAGTGTTCCCTGTCCATATCATCACAAGGCTCCATGTCCCCTATAATCACAATGCTCCATGCCTTTTTCCTCACAATGCTCCAGAATTCTTGTCATCACAATGTTCCAGGACCGTGGCATCACAACGCTACATGACCCTGGTCATCACAGTTCTCCATGACCTTTGTCATCACAATGCCCTAGGTCGCTTTTCATCACAATTCTCAATGACCACTTTAATCACTATGCTCGCTGACCATTTTCATCACATTTCTCTGTTGTCATTACAATTCCCCATGGCCCCTTTCTTCACAATGCTCCATGATGCCTGTCATCACAATGCTCCATGGCTTTTGTTATCACAATGCTCCAGGACCAGTTTCATCACAATAGTCCATCCCCCTTGTCATCACAGTGCACAATGAAACCTTTCATTACAATGCTCCATGACACTTGTCATCACAATGCTCCATGGCCTTTATCGTCACAATGCTCCCAGGCACTTTTCATCACGATGTTCCATGAAACCTTTCATCACATCATCACATTGCTCCATGACCATTGTCATCACAATAGTCCATACCCTTGTCAACACAATGCTGCATAATCCCTGTCATCACAATTCTCCATGACTGCTGTCATCACAATAATCCAGGACAATTTTCATAACAATGCTTCATGCCCCCAGTCATCACAGTGCTCCATGATACCTTTCATCACAATTCCTAGATGATCAATGTCATCACAATGCCCCATGACACCTGTCATCACAATTCGCTATGACCCTTGTCATCACAATACTCAATGAACCGTGTCATCACAGTGTTCCAGGACACATGTCATCACAATGATCCATGACTACTTTCATCACAATGCTCCAGTACACCTGACATCACAATGCTCCAATAAACCTGTCATCACAATGCTCCATAGCCCCTGTTATCATATTGCTCCATGAATTCTTTCATCACAATGCTCCATGCCCCCTGTCATCACAGTGCCCCGTAACCCCTCTAATCACAATGCTGCATGACCCTGTCTTCTCAATGCTACATGACACCTGTCATCATATTGTTCCATGGCCTATGTATTCACAATGCTCCATGGACCCTGTAATCACACTGCTCCATGTTCCCTTTCAACACAATGCTCAATGACCCCTGTCATCACAATGTTCCATGAAAGTTGTCTTCAAAATGCTCCATGACCCCGGTCACCACAAGGTTCCCTGCCCTTGTCATCACAATGCTCCATGACCCTTGGAATCACAATGGCACATGGCCTTGTCATCACAAAGTTCCACGGCGTCTGTCATCACCATTCTCCATGGACTTTCTCATCACAATGCTCTATGACCCCTGTCATCACAATGCTTGATGACCATTGTCATCACAATGCTCCAAGGCCCCTGTCATCACAATGCCTTATGGTCTTTGTAATCACAATGCTCAATGACCCTTGTCATCACAATGCTCCATGCCGTTGTCATCACAATGCTCCATGGCCCCTGTAATCACAATGCTCCATGTCCTTGTCATCACAATGCTCCAGAACACTTGTCATCATAATACTCCATTCCCGTGTCATCCCATTGCTCAATGACACTTGTCATCGAAATGTTCCTTGGCCTTTTTCATCACAGTGGTCCATGATACCTTTAATCAAAATTCTACATGACCACTGTCATCACAATGCAAGATGACCAATGTCATCACAATGCCCCATGACACGTGTCATCACAATTCACCTTGGCCCTTTTCATCTCAATGCTGTATGAACCGTGTCATCACTAGGTTCCAGGACACTTGTCATCACAGTGATCCATGACCACTTTCATCACAATTCTCCATGAACTCTGTTATCTCAACGCTCCATGGCCATTTTATTCACAATGCAGCATTGTCCCGATAATCGCGTTGCTCCATGAACACTTTCATCACAATGCTCCTTGCCCACTGTCACCATAATGCCCCATGACGTCTCTCATCACTGTGCTCCAAGGCCACTCTCATTGAAATGCTCCATGATCTGTGTCAGCACAATATTGCATGACACTTGTCATCACAATGCTCCATGATCCCTGTAATCAAAATGATCCCTGCCAATGTCATCACAATGCTCCATGTCTCCTGTAATCACAATGCTCCATGCCCTTGTCATCACAATGCTCCAGGTCTGTTGTCATCACCAAGCTTCATGCCCGTGTCATCACAATGCTCCATGAATCTTGTGTTCACAATGCTCCATGGCCCATGTCATCACAATGCTCCATGACCCCTGTCATCACAATGCTCCATGATACCTTTCATCACAATTCCAGATGACCACTGTCATCCCAATGTCCCATGACACCTGTCATCACAATTTGCTATGACCCTTGTCATCACAATACTCGATGAACCATGTCATCACAGTGTTCCAGGACACATGTCATCAAAATGATCCATGACTCCTTTCATCACAATGCTCCAATACACCTGTCATCACAATGCTCCAATAAACCTGTCATCACAATGCTCCATGGCACCTGTTATCATATTTCTCCATGACACCTGTCATCACAATGCTCCATGACACTTGTCATCACAACGCTCCATGGCCTTTATGGTCACAATGCTCCCAGGCACTTTTTTTTTTTTTTTTTTTGTATTAGTTGTTTTGTTTGTTTTTTTATACTGCAGGTTCTTATTAGGCATCAATTTTAT
This sequence comes from Balaenoptera physalus, assembly GCF_965194825.1. Lineage (NCBI taxonomy): Eukaryota > Metazoa > Chordata > Mammalia > Artiodactyla > Balaenopteridae > Balaenoptera > Balaenoptera physalus. The sequence goes on from NW_028125197.1 coordinate 51,779, forward strand.
ACATATCAGTGTATACATGTCAATCCCAATCGCCCAATTCAGCACACCACCATCCCCACCTCACCGCAGTTTTCCCCTCTTGGTGTCCATATGTCCATTCTCTACATCTGTGTCTCAACTTCTGCCCTGCAAACTGGCTCATCTGTACCATTTTTCTAGGTTCCACATACATGCATTAATATATGATATTTGTTTTTCTCTTTCTGACTTACTTCACTCTGTATGACAGTCTCTAGATCCATCCACGTCTCAACAAATGACTCAATTTCGTTCCTTTTCATGGCTGAGTAATATTCCATTGTATATATGTACCACATCTTCTTTATCCATTCGTCTGTTGATGGGCATTTAGGTTGCTTCCATGACCTGGCTATTGTAAATAGTGCTGCAATGAACATTCGGGTGCATGTGTCTTTTTGAATTACGGTTTTCTCTGGGTATATGCCCAGTAGTGGGATTGCTGGGTCATATGGTAATTCTATTTTTAGTTTTTTAAGGAACCTCCATATTGTTCTCCATAGTGGCTGTATCAATTTACATTCCCACCAACAGTGCAAGAGGGTTCCCTTTTCTCCACGCCCTCTCCAGCATTTGTTGTTTGTAGATTTTCTGATGATGCCCATTCTAACAGGAGTGAGGTGATACCTCATTGTAGTTTTGATTTGCATTTCTCTAATAATTAGTGATGTTGAGCAGCTTTTCATGTGCTTCGTGGCCGTCTGTATGTCTTCTTTGGAGAAATGTCTATTTAGGTCTTCTGCCCATTTTTGGATTGCGGTGTTTGTTTCTTTGATATTGAGCTGAATGAGCTGTTTATATATTTTGGAGATTAATCCTTTGTCCGTTGATTCATTTGCAAATATTTTCTCCCATTCTGAGGGTTGTCTTTTCGTCTTGTTTATGGTTTCCTTTGCTGTGCAAAAGCTTTGAAGTTTCATTAGGTCCCACTTGTTTATTTTTGTTTTTATTTCCATTACTCTAGGAGGTGGATCAAAAAAGATCTTGCTGTGATTTATGTCAAAGAGTGTTCTTCCTATGTTTTCCTCTAAGAGTTTTATAGTGTCCAGTCTTATATTTAGGTCTCTAATCCATTTTGAGTTTATTTTTGTGTATGGTGTTAGGGAGTATTCTAATTTCATTCTTTTACATGTAGCTGTCCAGTTTTCCCAACACCACTTATTGAAGAGACTGTCTTTTCTCCATTGTATATCTTTGCCTCCTTTGTCATAGATTAGTTGACCATAGGTGCGTGGGTTAATCTCTGGGCTTTCTATCTTGTTCCATTGATCTATGTTTCTGTTTTTGTGCCAGTACCATATTGTCTTGATTACTGTAGCTTTGTAGTATAGTCTGAAGTCAGGGAGTCTGATTCCTCCAGCTCCATTTTTTTGCCTCAAGACTGCTTTGGCTATTCGGGGTCTTTTGTGTCTCCATACAAATTTTAAGATGATTTGTTCTAGCTCCGTAAAAAATGCCATTGGTAATTTGATAGGGATTGCATTGAATCTGTAGATTGCTTTGGGTAGTATACTCATTTTCACAATGTTGATTCTTCCAATCCAAGAACATGGTATATCTCTCCATCTGTTGGTATCATCTTTAATTTCTTTCATCAGTGTCTTATAGTTTTCTGCATACAGGTCTTTTGTCTCCCTAGGTAGGTTTATTCCTAGGTATTTTATTCTTTTTGTTGCAATGGTAAATGGGAGTGTTTCCATAATTTCTCTTTCAGAGTTTTCATCATTAGTGTATAGGAATGCAAGAGATTTCTGTGCATTAATTTTGTATCCTGCAACTTTACCATATTCATTAATTAGCTCTAGCAGTTTTCTGGTGGCAGTTTTAGGATTCTCTATGTATAGTATCATGTCATCCGCAAACAGTGACAGTTTTACTTCCTCTTTTCCAATTTGTATTCCTTTTATTTCTTTTTCTTCTCTGATTGCCGTGGCTAGGACTTCCAGAACTATGTTGAATAATAGTGGTGAGAGTGGGCAACCTTGTCTCGTTCCTGATCTTAGAGGAAATGCTTTCAGTTTTTCACCATTGAGAATGATGTTTGCTGTGGGTTTGTCATATATGGCCTTTATTATGTTGAGGTAGGTTCCCTGTATGCCCACTTTCTGGAGAGTTTTTATCATAAATGGGTGTTGAATTTTGTCAAAAGCTTTTTCTGCATCTATTGAGATGATCATATGGTTTTTATTCTTCAGTTTGTTAATATGGTGTATCACATTGATTGATTTGCGTATATTGAAGAATCCTTGCATCCCTGGGATAAATCCCACTTGATCGTGGTGTATGATCCTTTTAATGTGTTGTTGGATTCTGTTTGCTAGTATTTTGCTGAGGATTTTTGCATCTATATTCATCAGTGATATTGGTCTGTAATTTTCTTTTTTTGTAGTGTCTTTGTCTGGTTTTGGTATCAGGGTGATGGTGGCCCAGGCACTTTTCATCACGATGTTCCATGAAACCTTTCATCACATTGCTCCATAACCATTGTCATCACAATAGTCCATACCCTTGTCAACACAATGCTGCATAATCACTGTCATCACAATTCTCCATGACTGCTGTCATCACAATAATCCAGGACAATATTCATAACAGTGCTTCATGCCCCCGGTCATCACAGTGCTCCATGATACCTTTCATCACAATTCCTAGATGATCTATGTCATCACAATGCCCCATGACACCGGTCATCACAATTCGCTATGACCCTTGTCATCACAATACTCGATGAACCGTGTCATCACAGTGTTCCAGGACACATGTCATCACAATGATCCATGACTACTTTCATCACAATGCTCTAATACACCTGTCATCAAAATGCTCCAATACACCTGTCATCACAATGCTCTATGGCCCCTGTTATCATATTTCTCCATGATATATTTCATCACAAGTCTCCATGACCACTGTCATCACCATGCCTCATAACGCCTGTCATCTCAATGCTCCATGGCCCCTTTCATCACAATGCTCCATGAACCCAGTCATCACAATGTTCCCTGCCCTTTTCATCACAATGCTCCATGGGTCCTGTCACCACAATTCTCCATGCCCTTGTCATCAAAATGTTCCAGAACTCTTGTCATCATAATGCTCCATGCCAATGTCATCAAAATGCTCCAATACACCTGTCATAACAATGCTCCATGGCCTTTGTCATCACAATGTTCCATGGCCCCTGTCATCACAATGTTCCATGCCCTTGCCATCAAAATGCTCCAGAACTCTTGTCATCATAATGCTCCATGCTAATGTCATCAAAATGCTCCATGACACCTGTCATCACAATGCTCCATGGCCTTTGTCATCACAATGTTCCATGGCCCCTGTCATCACAGTGCTCCATGATACCTTTCATCACAATTCTAGATGACCACTGTCATCACAATACCCCATGACAGATGTCATCACAATTCGTCATGGTCCTTGTCATCACAATGCTCCATGAAACGTGTCATCAGAATGTTCCAGGACACTTGTCATCACAATGATCCATGATCACTTTCATCACAATGCTCCATGAACCCTGTCATCTCAATGCTCCATAACCTTTGTATTCACAATGCTCCATGGCCCCTGTCATCACAGTGCTCCATGACCCCTTTCATCACAATGCTCCAACACCGCTGTCATCACAATGCCCCATGACGCCTGCCATCACAAATCTCCAAGCCCTCTCTTACCAAAAAGCTCCATGACCCCTGTCATCACAATGTTCTCTGCCCATATCATCACAATGCTCCTTGTCACCTTTAATCACAATGCTCCATGCCCTTTCATCACAATGCTCCAGAATTCTTGTCATCGCAATGTTCCCTGTCCGTGTCCTCACAATGCTCCATGACCCTTGTCATCACAAAGCTCCATGACCCCTGTCATCACAATGATCCATGACTCCTTTCCTCACAGTGCTCCATTACCCTTTTCATCACAATGCTCCATGCCATTGTCAGCACAATGCTCCATGACACCTGTCATCACAATGCTCCATGGCCTTTGTCATCACAATGCTCCATGGCCCCTGTAATCACAGTGCTCCATGACCCGTTTCATCTCAGTGCTCCATGACCTCACTCATCACAATGCTCCATGGCCCTTGTCATCACAGTGCTCCAAGCCTTTGTCATCACACTGCTCCATGGCCCCTGTAATCACAATGCTCCATGCCCTTGTCATCACAAGGCTCCAGAACTCTTGTCATTATAATGCTCCATGTCCGTTTCATCACCATTCTCCATGACACTTGTCATCACAATGCCTCAGGTCTGTTGTCATCACCATGCTTCATGCCCGTGTCATCACAATGCTCCATGAATCTTATCTTCACAACGCTCCATGGCCCATGTCATCACAGTGCTCCATGACCCCTGTCAACACAACGCCTGATGACCCCTGTCATCAAAATGCTAAATGGCACTTGTCATCACAATGCTCTATGACGCCTGTCATCACTATTCTCCATGTCACTTGTTATCACAATGCTCCATGGCCCCTGTAATCACAGTACTCCATGACCCCTTTCATCACAATGCCCAATGCCACCTCTCATCACAATTCTCCATGGCATTTGTCATCACGATGCTCCATGACATCTGTCGTCACAATGCTCCATGACACTTGTCATCACAATGCTCGATGCCCCTTGTCATCACAATGTTCCTTGGTGCTTTTCATCGCAATGTTCCATGACAACTTTCATCAAAATACTCCAAGATTTGTTTCATCACAATGCTCCATGGCCCTTGTCATTACAAATCCACATAATCCCTTTCATCACAATTCTCCTTGGCAACTTACATAAAAATGCTCCATGCCCCTGTCATCACAATGCCCAATGATACCTGTTTTTACAATGATCCATGACCCTTGTCATCACAAGGCTCCATGTCCCTTGTATTCACAATGCTCCATGACCTCACTCATCACAATGCCCCATGACCCCTTTAATCACAATGCTCCATGGCCCTTGTCATCACAGTGTTCCAAGCCTTTGTCATCACACTGCTCCATGGCCCCTGTAATCACAATGCTCCATGCCCTTGTCATCACAAGGCTCCAGAACTCTTGTCATTATAATGCTCCATGTCCGTTTCATCACCATTCTCCATGACACTTGTCATCACAATGCTCCATGGCCCCTCTCATTACTGTGCTCCATAATAACTTTAATCACATTTCTAGATGACCACTGCCATCACAATGCCCCATGACATTGTCATCACAATTCGCCATGACCATTGTCATCACAATGCTCCATGAACCATGTCATCACAGGTTCCCAGGACTCTTGTCATCACAATGATCCATTACCACTTTCATCACAATGCTCCATGACCACTGTCATCTCAATGCTCCATGGCCTTTTTATTCACAATGCTCCATGGCCCCTGTAATTACAGTGTTCCATAACACCTTTCATCATAATGCTCCATGACCACTGCCATCTCAATGCCCCAATACGTCTGTCATCACAATTCTCCAAGGCCATTCTCATCACATTGCTCCATGACACCTGTCATCACAGTGTTCCCTGTCCATATCATCACAAGGCTCCATGTCCCCTATAATCACAATGCTCCATGCCTTTTTCCTCACAATGCTCCAGAATTCTTGTCATCACAATGTTCCAGGACCGTGGCATCACAATGCTACATGACCCTGGTCATCACAGTTCTCCATGACCTTTGTCATCACAATGCCCTAGGTCGCTTTTCATCACAATTCTCAATGACCACTTTAATCACTATGCTCGCTGACCATTTTCATCACATTTCTCTGTTGTCATTACAATTCCCCATGGCCCCTTTCTTCACAATGCTCCATGATGCCTGTCATCACAATGCTCCATGGCTTTTGTTATCACAATGCTCCAGGACCAGTTTCATCACAATAGTCCATCCCCCTTGTCATCACAGTGCACAATGAAACATTTCATTACAATGCTCCATGACACTTGTCATCACAATGCTCCATGGCCTTTATCGTCACAATGCTCCCAGGCACTTTTCATCACGATGTTCCATGAAACCTTTCATCACATCATCACATTGCTCCATGACCATTGTCATCACAATAGTCCATACCCTTGTCAACACAATGCTGCATAATCCCTGTCATCACAATTCTCCATGACTGCTGTCATCACAATAATCCAGGACAATTTTCATAACAATGCTTCATGCCCCCAGTCATCACAGTGCTCCATGATACCTTTCATCACAATTCCTAGATGATCAATGTCATCACAATGCCCCATGACACCTGTCATCACAATTCGCTATGACCCTTGTCATCACAATACTCAATGAACCGTGTCATCACAGTGTTCCAGGACACATGTCATCACAATGATCCATGACTACTTTCATCACAATGCTCCAGTACACCTGACATCACAATGCTCCAATAAACCTGTCATCACAATGCTCCATAGCCCCTGTTATCATATTGCTCCATGAATTCTTTCATCACAATGCTCCATGCCCCCTGTCATTACAGTGCCCCGTAACCCCTCTAATCACAATGCTGCATGACCCTGTCATCTCAATGCTACATGACACCTGTCATCATATTGTTCCATGGCCTATGTATTCACAATGCTCCATGGACCCTGTAATCACACTGCTCCATGTTCCCTTTCAACACAATGCTCAATGACCCCTGTCATCACAATGTTCCATGAAAGTTGTCTTCAAAATGCTCCATGACCCCGGTCACCACAAGGTTCCCTGCCCTTGTCATCACAATGCTCCATGACCCTTGGAATCACAATGGTACATGGCCTTGTCATCACAAAGTTGCACGGCGTCTGTCATCACCATTCTCCATGGACTTTCTCATCACAATGCTCTATGACCCCTGTCATCACAATGCTTGATGACCATTGTCATCACAATGCTCCAAGGCCCCTGTCATCACAATGCCTTATGGTCTTTGTAATCACAATGCTCAATGACCCTTGTCATCACAATGCTCCATGCCGTTGTCATCACAATGCTCCATGGCCCCTGTAATCACAATGCTCCATGCCCTTGTCATCACAATGCTCCAGAACACTTGTCATCATAATACTCCATTCCCGTGTCATCCCATTGCTCAATGACACTTGTCATCGAAATGTTCCTTGGCCTTTTTCATCACAGTGGTCCATGATACCTTTAATCAAAATTCTACATGACCACTGTCATCACAATGCAAGATGACCAATGTCATCACAATGCCCCATGACACGTGTCATCACAATTCACCTTGGCCCTTTTCATCTCAATGCTGTATGAACCGTGTCATCACTAGGTTCCAGGACACTTGTCATCACAGTGATCCATGACCACTTTCATCACAATTCTCCATGAACTCTGTTATCTCAACGCTCCATGGCCATTTTATTCACAATGCAGCATTGTCCCGATAATCGCGTTGCTCCATGAACACTTTCATCACAATGCTCCTTGCCCACTGTCACCATAATGCCCCATGACGTCTCTCATCACTGTGCTCCAAGGCCACTCTCATTGAAATGCTCCATGATCTGTGTCAGCACAATATTGCATGACACTTGTCATCACAATGCTCCATGATCCCTGTAATCAAAATGATCCCTGCCAATGTCATCACAATGCTCCATGTCTCCTGTAATCACAATGCTCCATGCCCTTGTCATCACAATGCTCCAGGTCTGTTGTCATCACCAAGCTTCATGCCCGTGTCATCACAATGCTCCATGAATCTTGTGTTCACAATGCTCCATGGCCCATGTCATCACAATGCTCCATGACCCCTGTCATCACAATGCTCCATGATACCTTTCATCACAATTCCAGATGACCACTGTCATCCCAATGTCCCATGACACCTGTCATCACAATTTGCTATGACCCTTGTCATCACAATACTCGATGAACCATGTCATCACAGTGTTCCAGGACACATGTCATCAAAATGATCCATGACTCCTTTCATCACAATGCTCCAATACACCTGTCATCACAATGCTCCAATAAACCTGTCATCACAATGCTCCATGGCACCTGTTATCATATTTCTCCATGACACCTGTCATCACAATGCTCCATGACACTTGTCATCACAACGCTCCATGGCCTTTATGGTCACAATGCTCCCAGGCACTTTTTTTTTTTTTTTTTTTGTATTAGTTGTTTTGTTTGTTTTTTTATACTGCAGGTTCTTATTAGGCATCAATTTTATACATATCAGTGTATACATGTCAATCCCAATCGCCCAATTCAGCACACCACCATCCCCACCTCACCGCAGTTTTCCCCTCTTGGTGTCCATATGTCCATTCTCTACATCTGTGTCTCAACTTCTGCCCTGCAAACTGGCTCATCTGTACCATTTTTCTAGGTTCCACATACATGCATTAATATATGATATTTGTTTTTCTCTTTCTGACTTACTTCACTCTGTATGACAGTCTCTAGATCCATCCACGTCTCAACAAATGACTCAATTTCGTTCCTTTTCATGGCTGAGTAATATTCCATTGTATATATGTACCACATCTTCTTTATCCATTCGTCTGTTGATGGGCATTTAGGTTGCTTCCATGACCTGGCTATTGTAAATAGTGCTGCAATGAACATTCGGGTGCATGTGTCTTTTTGAATTACGGTTTTCTCTGGGTATATGCCCAGTAGTGGGATTGCTGGGTCATATGGTAATTCTATTTTTAGTTTTTTAAGGAACCTCCATATTGTTCTCCATAGTGGCTGTATCAATTTACATTCCCACCAACAGTGCAAGAGGGTTCCCTTTTCTCCACGCCCTCTCCAGCATTTGTTGTTTGTAGATTTTCTGATGATGCCCATTCTAACAGGAGTGAGGTGATACCTCATTGTAGTTTTGATTTGCATTTCTCTAATAATTAGTGATGTTGAGCAGCTTTTCATGTGCTTCGTGGCCGTCTGTATGTCTTCTTTGGAGAAATGTCTATTTAGGTCTTCTGCCCATTTTTGGATTGCGGTGTTTGTTTCTTTGATATTGAGCTGAATGAGCTGTTTATATATTTTGGAGATTAATCCTTTGTCCGTTGATTCATTTGCAAATATTTTCTCCCATTCTGAGGGTTGTCTTTTCGTCTTGTTTATGGTTTCCTTTGCTGTGCAAAAGCTTTGAAGTTTCATTAGGTCCCACTTGTTTATTTTTGTTTTTATTTCCATTACTCTAGGAGGTGGATCAAAAAAGATCTTGCTGTGATTTATGTCAAAGAGTGTTCTTCCTATGTTTTCCTCTAAGAGTTTTATAGTGTCCAGTCTTATATTTAGGTCTCTAATCCATTTTGAGTTTATTTTTGTGTATGGTGTTAGGGAGTATTCTAATTTCATTCTTTTACATGTAGCTGTCCAGTTTTCCCAACACCACTTATTGAAGAGACTGTCTTTTCTCCATTGTATATCTTTGCCTCCTTTGTCATAGATTAGTTGACCATAGGTGCGTGGGTTAATCTCTGGGCTTTCTATCTTGTTCCATTGATCTATGTTTCTGTTTTTGTGCCAGTACCATATTGTCTTGATTACTGTAGCTTTGTAGTATAGTCTGAAGTCAGGGAGTCTGATTCCTCCAGCTCCATTTTTTTGCCTCAAGACTGCTTTGTCTATTCGGGGTCTTTTGTGTCTCCATACAAATTTTAAGATGATTTGTTCTAGCTCCGTAAAAAATGCCATTGGTAATTTGATAGGGATTGCATTGAATCTGTAGATTGCTTTGGGTAGTATACTCATTTTCACAATGTTGATTCTTCCAATCCAAGAACATGGTATATCTCTCCATCTGTTGGTATCATCTTTAATTTCTTTCATCAGTGTCTTATAGTTTTCTGCATACAGGTCTTTTGTCTCCCTAGGTAGGTTTATTCCTAGGTATTTTATTCTTTTTGTTGCAATGGTAAATGGGAGTGTTTCCATAATTTCTCTTTCAGAGTTTTCATCATTAGTGTATAGGAATGCAAGAGATTTCTGTGCATTAATTTTGTATCCTGCAACTTTACCATATTCATTAATTAGCTCTAGCAGTTTTCTGGTGGCAGTTTTAGGATTCTCTATGTATAGTATCATGTCATCCGCAAACAGTGACAGTTTTACTTCCTCTTTTCCAATTTGTATTCCTTTTATTTCTTTTTCTTCTCTGATTGCCGTGGCTAGGACTTCCAGAACTATGTTGAATAATAGTGGTGAGAGTGGGCAACCTTGTCTCGTTCCTGATCTTAGAGGAAATGCTTTCAGTTTTTCACCATTGAGAATGATGTTTGCTGTGGGTTTGTCATATATGGCCTTTATTATGTTGAGGTAGGTTCCCTGTATGCCCACTTTCTGGAGAGTTTTTATCATAAATGGGTGTTGAATTTTGTCAAAAGCTTTTTCTGCATCTATTGAGATGATCATATGGTTTTTATTCTTCAGTTTGTTAATATGGTGTATCACATTGATTGATTTGCGTATATTGAAGAATCCTTGCATCCCTGGGATAAATCCCACTTGATCGTGGTGTATGATCCTTTTAATGTGTTGTTGGATTCTGTTTGCTAGTATTTTGCTGAGGATTTTTGCATCTATATTCATCAGTGATATTGGTCTGTAATTTTCTTTTTTTGTAGTGTCTTTGTCTGGTTTTGGTATCAGGGTGATGGTGGCCCAGGCACTTTTCATCACGATGTTCCATGAAACCTTTCATCACATTGCTCCATAACCATTGTCATCACAATAGTCCATACCCTTGTCAACACAATGCTGCATAATCACTGTCATCACAATTCTCCATGACTGCTGTCATCACAATAATCCAGGACAATATTCATAACAGTGCTTCATGCCCCCGGTCATCACAGTGCTCCATGATACCTTTCATCACAATTCCTAGATGATCTATGTCATCACAATGCCCCATGACACCGGTCATCACAATTCGCTATGACCCTTGTCATCACAATACTCGATGAACCGTGTCATCACAGTGTTCCAGGACACATGTCATCACAATGATCCATGACTCCTTTCATCACAATGCTCTAATACACCTGTCATCAAAATGCTCCAATACACCTGTCATCACAATGCTCTATGGCCCCTGTTATCATATTTCTCCATGATATATTTCATCACAAGTCTCCATGACCACTGTCATCACCATGCCTCATAACGCCTGTCATCTCAATGCTCCATGGCCCCTTTCATCACAATGCTCCATGAACCCAGTCATCACAATGTTCCCTGCCCTTTTCATCACAATGCTCCATGGGTCCTGTCACCACAATTCTCCATGCCCTTGTCATCAAAATGTTCCAGAACTCTTGTCATCATAATGCTCCATGCCAATGTCATCAAAATGCTCCAATACACCTGTCATAACAATGCTCCATGGCCTTTGTCATCACAATGTTCCATGGCCCCTGTCATCACAATGTTCCATGCCCTTGCCATCAAAATGCTCCAGAACTCTTGTCATCATAATGCTCCATGCTAATGTCATCAAAATGCTCCATGACACCTGTCATCACAATGCTCCATGGCCTTTGTCATCACAATGTTCCATGGCCCCTGTCATCACAGTGCTCCATGATACCTTTCATCACAATTCTAGATGACCACTGTCATCACAATACCCCATGACAGATGTCATCACAATTCGTCATGGTCCTTGTCATCACAATGCTCCATGAAACGTGTCATCAGAATGTTCCAGGACACTTGTCATCACAATGATCCATGATCACTTTCATCACAATGCTCCATGAACCCTGTCATCTCAATGCTCCATAACCTTTGTATTCACAATGCTCCATGGCCCCTGTCATCACAGTGCTCCATGACCCCTTTCATCACAATGCTCCAACACCGCTGTCATCACAATGCCCCATGACGCCTGCCATCACAAATCTCCAAGCCCTCTCTTACCAAAAAGCTCCATGACCCCTGTCATCACAATGTTCTCTGCCCATATCATCACAATGCTCCTTGTCACCTTTAATCACAATGCTCCATGCCCTTTCATCACAATGCTCCAGAATTCTTGTCATCGCAATGTTCCCTGTCCGTGTCCTCACAATGCTCCATGACCCTTGTCATCACAAAGCTCCATGACCCCTGTCATCACAATGATCCATGACTCCTTTCCTCACAGTGCTCCATTACCCTTTTCATCACAATGCTCCATGCCATTGTCAGCACAATGCTCCATGACACCTGTCATCACAATGCTCCATGGCCTTTGTCATCACAATGCTCCATGGCCCCTGTAATCACAGTGCTCCATGACCCGTTTCATCTCAGTGCTCCATGACCTCACTCATCACAATGCTCCATGGCCCTTGTCATCACAGTGCTCCAAGCCTTTGTCATCACACTGCTCCATGGCCCCTGTAATCACAATGCTCCATGCCCTTGTCATCACAAGGCTCCAGAACTCTTGTCATTATAATGCTCCATGTCCGTTTCATCACCATTCTCCATGACACTTGTCATCACAATGCCTCAGGTCTGTTGTCATCACCATGCTTCATGCCCGTGTCATCACAATGCTCCATGAATCTTATCTTCACAACGCTCCATGGCCCATGTCATCACAGTGCTCCATGACCCCTGTCAACACAACGCCTGATGACCCCTGTCATCAAAATGCTAAATGGCACTTGTCATCACAATGCTCTATGACGCCTGTCATCACTATTCTCCATGTCACTTGTTATCACAATGCTCCATGGCCCCTGTAATCACAGTACTCCATGACCCCTTTCATCACAATGCCCAATGCCACCTCTCATCACAATTCTCCATGGCATTTGTCATCACGATGCTCCATGACATCTGTCGTCACAATGCTCCATGACACTTGTCATCACAATGCTCGATGCCCCTTGTCATCACAATGTTCCTTGGTGCTTTTCATCGCAATGTTCCATGACAACTTTCATCAAAATACTCCAAGATTTGTTTCATCACAATGCTCCATGGCCCTTGTCATTACAAATCCACATAATCCCTTTCATCACAATTCTCCTTGGCAACTTACATAAAAATGCTCCATGCCCCTGTCATCACAATGCCCAATGATACCTGTTTTTACAATGATCCATGACCCTTGTCATCACAAGGCTCCATGTCCCTTGTATTCACAATGCTCCATGACCTCACTCATCACAATGCCCCATGACCCCTTTAATCACAATGCTCCATGGCCCTTGTCATCACAGTGTTCCAAGCCTTTGTCATCACACTGCTCCATGGCCCCTGTAATCACAATGCTCCATGCCCTTGTCATCACAAGGCTCCAGAACTCTTGTCATTATAATGCTCCATGTCCGTTTCATCACCATTCTCCATGACACTTGTCATCACAATGCTCCATGGCCCCTCTCATTACTGTGCTCCATAATAACTTTAATCACATTTCTAGATGACCACTGCCATCACAATGCCCCATGACATTGTCATCACAATTCGCCATGACCATTGTCATCACAATGCTCCATGAACCATGTCATCACAGGTTCCCAGGACTCTTGTCATCACAATGATCCATTACCACTTTCATCACAATGCTCCATGACCACTGTCATCTCAATGCTCCATGGCCTTTTTATTCACAATGCTCCATGGCCCCTGTAATTACAGTGTTCCATAACACCTTTCATCATAATGCTCCATGACCACTGCCATCTCAATGCCCCAATACGTCTGTCATCACAATTCTCCAAGGCCATTCTCATCACATTGCTCCATGACACCTGTCATCACAGTGTTCCCTGTCCATATCATCACAAGGCTCCATGTCCCCTATAATCACAATGCTCCATGCCTTTTTCCTCACAATGCTCCAGAATTCTTGTCATCACAATGTTCCAGGACCGTGGCATCACAATGCTACATGACCCTGGTCATCACAGTTCTCCATGACCTTTGTCATCACAATGCCCTAGGTCGCTTTTCATCACAATTCTCAATGACCACTTTAATCACTATGCTCGCTGACCATTTTCATCACATTTCTCTGTTGTCATTACAATTCCCCATGGCCCCTTTCTTCACAATGCTCCATGATGCCTGTCATCACAATGCTCCATGGCTTTTGTTATCACAATGCTCCAGGACCAGTTTCATCACAATAGTCCATCCCCCTTGTCATCACAGTGCACAATGAAACATTTCATTACAATGCTCCATGACACTTGTCATCACAATGCTCCATGGCCTTTATCGTCACAATGCTCCCAGGCACTTTTCATCACGATGTTCCATGAAACCTTTCATCACATCATCACATTGCTCCATGACCATTGTCATCACAATAGTCCATACCCTTGTCAACACAATGCTGCATAATCCCTGTCATCACAATTCTCCATGACTGCTGTCATCACAATAATCCAGGACAATTTTCATAACAATGCTTCATGCCCCCAGTCATCACAGTGCTCCATGATACCTTTCATCACAATTCCTAGATGATCAATGTCATCACAATGCCCCATGACACCTGTCATCACAATTCGCTATGACCCTTGTCATCACAATACTCAATGAACCGTGTCATCACAGTGTTCCAGGACACATGTCATCACAATGATCCATGACTACTTTCATCACAATGCTCCAGTACACCTGACATCACAATGCTCCAATAAACCTGTCATCACAATGCTCCATAGCCCCTGTTATCATATTGCTCCATGAATTCTTTCATCACAATGCTCCATGCCCCCTGTCATTACAGTGCCCCGTAACCCCTCTAATCACAATGCTGCATGACCCTGTCATCTCAATGCTACATGACACCTGTCATCATATTGTTCCATGGCCTATGTATTCACAATGCTCCATGGACCCTGTAATCACACTGCTCCATGTTCCCTTTCAACACAATGCTCAATGACCCCTGTCATCACAATGTTCCATGAAAGTTGTCTTCAAAATGCTCCATGACCCCGGTCACCACAAGGTTCCCTGCCCTTGTCATCACAATGCTCCATGACCCTTGGAATCACAATGGTACATGGCCTTGTCATCACAAAGTTGCACGGCGTCTGTCATCACCATTCTCCATGGACTTTCTCATCACAATGCTCTATGACCCCTGTCATCACAATGCTTGATGACCATTGTCATCACAATGCTCCAAGGCCCCTGTCATCACAATGCCTTATGGTCTTTGTAATCACAATGCTCAATGACCCTTGTCATCACAATGCTCCATGCCGTTGTCATCACAATGCTCCATGGCCCCTGTAATCACAATGCTCCATGCCCTTGTCATCACAATGCTCCAGAACACTTGTCATCATAATACTCCATTCCCGTGTCATCCCATTGCTCAATGACACTTGTCATCGAAATGTTCCTTGGCCTTTTTCATCACAGTGGTCCATGATACCTTTAATCAAAATTCTACATGACCACTGTCATCACAATGCAAGATGACCAATGTCATCACAATGCCCCATGACACGTGTCATCACAATTCACCTTGGCCCTTTTCATCTCAATGCTGTATGAACCGTGTCATCACTAGGTTCCAGGACACTTGTCATCACAGTGATCCATGACCACTTTCATCACAATTCTCCATGAACTCTGTTATCTCAACGCTCCATGGCCATTTTATTCACAATGCAGCATTGTCCTGATAATCTCGTTGCTCCATGAACACTTTCATCACAATGCTCCTTGCCCACTGTCACCATAATGCCCCATGACGTCTCTCATCACTGTGCTCCAAGGCCACTCTCATTGAAATGCTCCATGATCTGTTTCAGCACAATATTGCATGACACTTGTCATCACAATGCTCCATGATCCCTGTAATCAAAATGATCCCTGCCAATGTCATCACAATGCTCCATGTCTCCTGTAATCACAATGCTCCATGCCCTTGTCATCACAATGCTCCAGGTCTGTTGTCATCACCAAGCTTCATGCCCGTGTCATCACAATGCTCCATGAATCTTGTGTTCACAATGCTCCATGGCCCATGTCATCACAATGCTCCATGACCCCTGTCATCACAATGCTCCATGATACCTTTCATCACAATTCCAGATGACCACTGTCATCCCAATGTCCCATGACAGCTGTCATCACAATTTGCTATGACCCTTGTCATCACAATACTCGATGAACCATGTCATCACAGTGTTCCAGGACACATGTCATCAAAATGATCCATGACTCCTTTCATCACAATGCTCCAATACACCTGTCATCACAATGCTCCAATAAACCTGTCATCACAATGCTCCATGGCACCTGTTATCATATTGCTCCATGACACCTGTCATCACAATGCTCCATGACACTTGTCATCACAACGCTCCATGGCCTTTATGGTCACAATGCTCCCAGGCACTTTTTTTTTTTTTTTTTGTATTAGTTGTTTTGTTTGTTTTTTTATACTGCAGGTTCTTATTAGGCATCAATTTTATACATATCAGTGTATACATGTCAATCCCAATCGCCCAATTCAGCACACCACCATCCCCACCTCACCGCAGTTTTCCCCTCTTGGTGTCCATATGTCCATTCTCTACATCTGTGTCTCAACTTCTGCCCTGCAAACTGGCTCATCTGTACCATTTTTCTAGGTTCCACATACATGCATTAATATATGATATTTGTTTTTCTCTTTCTGACTTACTTCACTCTGTATGACAGTCTCTAGATCCATCCACGTCTCAACAAATGACTCAATTTCGTTCCTTTTTATGGCTGAGTAATATTCCATTGTATATATGTACCACATCTTCTTTATCCATTCGTCTGTTGATGGGCATTTAGGTTGCTTCCATGACCTGGCTATTGTAAATAGTGCTGCAATGAACATTCGGGTGCATGTGTCTTTTTGAATTACGGTTTTCTCTGGGTATATGCCCAGTAGTGGGATTGCTGGGTCATATGGTAATTCTATTTTTAGTTTTTTAAGGAACCTCCATATTGTTCTCCATAGTGGCTGTATCAATTTACATTCCCACCAACAGTGCAAGAGGGTTCCCTTTTCTCCACACCCTCTCCAGCATTTGTTCTTTGTAGATTTTCTGATGATGCCCATTCTAACAGGAGTGAGGTGATACCTCATTGTAGTTTTGATTTGCATTTCTCTAATAATTAGTGATGTTGAGCAGCTTTTCATGTGCTTCGTGGCCGTCTGTATGTCTTCTTTGGAGAAATGTCTATTTAGGTCTTCTGCCCATTTTTGGATTGCGGTGTTTGTTTCTTTGATATTGAGCTGAATGAGCTGTTTATATATTTTGGAGATTAATCCTTTGTCCGTTGATTCATTTGCAAATATTTTCTCCCATTCTGAGGGTTGTCTTTTCGTCTTGTTTATGGTTTCCTTTGCTGTGCAAAAGCTTTGAAGTTTCATTAGGTCCCACTTGTTTATTTTTGTTTTTATTTCCATTACTCTAGGAGGTGGATCAAAAAAGATCTTGCTGTGATTTATGTCAAAGAGTGTTCTTCCTATGTTTTCCTCTAAGAGTTTTATAGTGTCCAGTCTTATATTTAGGTCTCTAATCCATTTTGAGTTTATTTTTGTGTATGGTGTTAGGGAGTATTCTAATTTCATTCTTTTACATGTAGCTGTCCAGTTTTCCCAACACCACTTATTGAAGAGACTGTCTTTTCTCCATTGTATATCTTTGCCTCCTTTGTCATAGATTAGTTGACCATAGGTGCGTGGGTTAATCTCTGGGCTTTCTATCTTGTTCCATTGATCTATGTTTCTGTTTTTGTGCCAGTACCATATTGTCTTGATTACTGTAGCTTTGTAGTATAGTCTGAAGTCAGGGAGTCTGATTCCTCCAGCTCCATTTTTTTGCCTCAAGACTGCTTTGGCTATTCGGGGTCTTTTGTGTCTCCATACAAATTTTAAGATGATTTGTTCTAGCTCCGTAAAAAATGCCATTGGTAATTTGATAGGGATTGCATTGAATCTGTAGATTGCTTTGGGTAGTATACTCATTTTCACAATGTTGATTCTTCCAATCCAAGAACATGGTATATCTCTCCATCTGTTGGTATCATCTTTAATTTCTTTCATCAGTGTCTTATAGTTTTCTGCATACAGGTCTTTTGTCTCCCTAGGTAGGTTTATTCCTAGGTATTTTATTCTTTTTGTTGCAATGGTAAATGGGAGTGTTTCCATAATTTCTCTTTCAGAGTTTTCATCATTAGTGTATAGGAATGCAAGAGATTTCTGTGCATTAATTTTGTATCCTGCAACTTTACCATATTCATTAATTAGCTCTAGCAGTTTTCTGGTGGCAGTTTTAGGATTCTCTATGTATAGTATCATGTCATCTGCAAACAGTGACAGTTTTACTTCCTTTTTTCCAATTTGTATTCCTTTTATTTCTTTTTCTTCTCTGATTGCCGTGGCTAGGACTTCCAGAACTATGTTGAATAATAGTGGTGAGAGTGGGCAACCTTGTCTCGTTCCTGATCTTAGAGGAAATGCTTTCAGTTTTTCACCATTGAGAATGATGTTTGCTGTGGGTTTGTCATATATGGCCTTTATTATGTTGAGGTAGGTTCCCTGTATGCCCACTTTCTGGAGAGTTTTTATCATAAATGGGTGTTGAATTTTGTCAAAAGCTTTTTCTGCATCTATTGAGATGATCATATGGTTTTTATTCTTCAGTTTGTTAATATGGTGTATCACATTGATTGATTTGCGTATATTGAAGAATCCTTGCATCCCTGGGATAAATCCCACTTGATCGTGGTGTATGATCCTTTTAATGTGTTGTTGGATTCTGTTTGCTAGTATTTTGCTGAGGATTTTTGCATCTATATTCATCAGTGATATTGGTCTGTAATTTTCTTTTTTTGTAGTGTCTTTGTCTGGTTTTGGTATCAGGGTGATGGTGGCCCAGGCACTTTTCATCACGATGTTCCATGAAACCTTTCATCACATTGCTCCATAACCATTGTCATCACAATAGTCCATACCCTTGTCAACACAATGCTGCATAATCACTGTCATCACAATTCTCCATGACTGCTGTCATCACAATAATCCAGGACAATATTCATAACAGTGCTTCATGCCCCCGGTCATCACAGTGCTCCATGATACCTTTCATCACAATTCCTAGATGATCAATGTCATCACAATGCCCCATGACACCGGTCATCACAATTCGCTATGACCCTTGTCATCACAATACTCGATGAACCGTGTCATCACAGTGTTCCAGGACACATGTCATCACAATGATCCATGACTCCTTTCATCACAATGCTCTAATACACCTGTCATCAAAATGCTCCAATACACCTGTCATCACAATGCTCTATGGCCCCTGTTATCATATTTCTCCATGATATATTTCATCACAAGTCTCCATGACCACTGTCATCACCATGCCTCATAACGCCTGTCATCTCAATGCTCCATGGCCCCTTTCATCACAATGCTCCATGAACCCAGTCATCACAATGTTCCCTGCCCTTTTCATCACAATGCTCCATGGGTCCTGTCACCACAATTCTCCATGCCCTTGTCATCAAAATGTTCCAGAACTCTTGTCATCATAATGCTCCATGCCAATGTCATCAAAATGCTCCAATACACCTGTCATAACAATGCTCCATGGCCTTTGTCATCACAATGTTCCATGGCCCCTGTCATCACAATGCTCCATGCCCTTGCCATCAAAATGCTCCAGAACTCTTGTCATCATAATGCTCCATGCCAATGTCATCAAAATGCTCCATGACACTTGTCATCACAATGCTCCATGGCCTTTGTCATCACAATGTTCCATGGCCCCTGTCATCACAGTGCTCCATGATACCTTTCATCACAATTCTAGATGACCACTGTCATCACAATACCCCATGACAGATGTCATCACAATTCGTCATGGTCCTTGTCATCACAATGCTCCATGAAACGTGTCATCAGAATGTTCCAGGACACTTGTCATCACAATGATCCATGATCACTTTCATCACAATGCTCCATGAACCCTGTCATCTCAATGCTCCATAACCTTTGTATTCACAATGCTCCATGGCCCCTGTCATCACAGTGCTCCATGACCCCTTTCATCACAATGCTCCAACACCGCTGTCATCACAATGCCCCATGACGCCTGCCATCACAAATCTCCAAGCCCTCTCTTACCAAAAAGCTCCATGACCCCTGTCATCACAATGTTCTCTGCCCATATCATCACAATGCTCCTTGTCACCTTTAATCACAATGCTCCATGCCCTTTCATCACAATGCTCCAGAATTCTTGTCATCGCAATGTTCCCTGTCCGTGTCCTCACAATGCTCCATGACCCTTGTCATCACAAAGCTCCATGACCCCTGTCATCACAATGATCCATGACTCCTTTCCTCACAGTGCTCCATTACCCTTTTCATCACAATGCTCCATGCCATTGTCAGCACAATGCTCCATGACACCTGTCATCACAATGCTCCATGGCCTTTGTCATCACAATGCTCCATGGCCCCTGTAATCACAGTGCTCCATGACCCGTTTCATCTCAGTGCTCCATGACCTCACTCATCACAATGCTCCATGGCCCTTGTCATCACAGTGCTCCAAGCCTTTGTCATCACACTGCTCCATGGCCCCTGTAATCACAATGCTCCATGCCCTTGTCATCACAAGGCTCCAGAACTCTTGTCATTATAATGCTCCATGTCCGTTTCATCACCATTCTCCATGACACTTGTCATCACAATGCCTCAGGTCTGTTGTCATCACCATGCTTCATGCCCGTGTCATCACAATGCTCCATGAATCTTATCTTCACAACGCTCCATGGCCCATGTCATCACAGTGCTCCATGACCCCTGTCAACACAACGCCTGATGACCCCTGTCATCAAAATGCTAAATGGCACTTGTCATCACAATGCTCTATGACGCCTGTCATCACTCTTCTCCATGTCACTTGTTATCACAATGCTCCATGGCCCCTGTAATCACAGTACTCCATGACCCCTTTCATCACAATGCCCAATGCCACCTCTCATCACAATTCTCCATGGCATTTGTCATCACGATGCTCCATGACATCTGTCGTCACAATGCTCCATGACACTTGTCATCACAATGCTCGATGCCCCTTGTCATCACAATGTTCCTTGGTGCTTTTCATCGCAATGCTCCATGACAACTTTCATCAAAATACTCCAAGATTTGTTTCATCACAATGCTCCATGGCCCTTGTCATTACAAATCCACATAATCCCTTTCATCACAATTCTCCTTGGCAACTTACATAAAAATGCTCCATGCCCCTGTCATCACAATGCCCAATGATACCTGTTTTTACAATGATCCATGACCCTTGTCATCACAAGGCTCCATGTCCCTTGTATTCACAATGCTCCATGACCTCACTCATCACAATGCCCCATGACCCCTTTAATCACAATGCTCCATGGCCCTTGTCATCACAGTGTTCCAAGCCTTTGTCATCACACTGCTCCATGGCCCCTGTAATCACAATGCTCCATGCCCTTGTCATCACAAGGCTCCAGAACTCTTGTCATTATAATGCTCCATGTCCGTTTCATCACCATTCTCCATGACACTTGTCATCACAATGCTCCATGGCCCCTCTCATTACTGTGCTCCATAATAACTTTAATCACATTTCTAGATGACCACTGCCATCACAATGCCCCATGACATTGTCATCACAATTCGCCATGACCATTGTCATCACAATGCTCCATGAACCATGTCATCACAGGTTCCCAGGACTCTTGTCATCACAATGATCCATTACCACTTTCATCACAATGCTCCATGACCACTGTCATCTCAATGCTCCATGGCCTTTTTATTCACAATGCTCCATGGCCCCTGTAATTACAGTGTTCCATAACACCTTTCATCATAATGCTCCATGACCACTGCCATCTCAATGCCCCAATACGTCTGTCATCACAATTCTCCAAGGCCATTCTCATCACATTGCTCCATGACACCTGTCATCACAGTGTTCCCTGTCCATATCATCACAAGGCTCCATGTCCCCTATAATCACAATGCTCCATGCCTTTTTCCTCACAATGCTCCAGAATTCTTGTCATCACAATGTTCCAGGACCGTGGCATCACAATGCTACATGACCCTGGTCATCACAGTTCTCCATGACCTTTGTCATCACAATGCCCTAGGTCGCTTTTCATCACAATTCTCAATGACCACTTTAATCACTATGCTCGCTGACCATTTTCATCACATTTCTCTGTTGTCATTACAATTCCCCATGGCCCCTTTCTTCACAATGCTCCATGATGCCTGTCATCACAATGCTCCATGGCTTTTGTTATCACAATGCTCCAGGACCAGTTTCATCACAATAGTCCATCCCCCTTGTCATCACAGTGCACAATGAAACATTTCATTACAATGCTCCATGACACTTGTCATCACAATGCTCCATGGCCTTTATCGTCACAATGCTCCCAGGCACTTTTCATCACGATGTTCCATGAAACCTTTCATCACATCATCACATTGCTCCATGACCATTGTCATCACAATAGTCCATACCCTTGTCAACACAATGCTGCATAATCCCTGTCATCACAATTCTCCATGACTGCTGTCATCACAATAATCCAGGACAATTTTCATAACAATGCTTCATGCCCCCAGTCATCACAGTGCTCCATGATACCTTTCATCACAATTCCTAGATGATCAATGTCATCACAATGCCCCATGACACCTGTCATCACAATTCGCTATGACCCTTGTCATCACAATACTCAATGAACCGTGTCATCACAGTGTTCCAGGACACATGTCATCACAATGATCCATGACTACTTTCATCACAATGCTCCAGTACACCTGACATCACAATGCTCCAATAAACCTGTCATCACAATGCTCCATAGCCCCTGTTATCATATTGCTCCATGAATTCTTTCATCACAATGCTCCATGCCCCCTGTCATTACAGTGCCCCGTAACCCCTCTAATCACAATGCTGCATGACCCTGTCATCTCAATGGTACATGACACCTGTCATCATATTGTTCCATGGCCTATGTATTCACAATGCTCCATGGACCCTGTAATCACACTGCTCCATGTTCCCTTTCAACACAATGCTCAATGACCCCTGTCATCACAATGTTCCATGAAAGTTGTCTTCAAAATGCTCCATGACCCCGGTCACCACAAGGTTCCCTGCCCTTGTCATCACAATGCTCCATGACCCTTGGAATCACAATGGTACATGGCCTTGTCATCACAAAGTTCCACGGCGTCTGTCATCACCATTCTCCATGGACTTTCTCATCACAATGCTCTATGACCCCTGTCATCACAATGCTTGATGACCATTGTCATCACAATGCTCCAAGGCCCCTGTCATCACAATGCCTTATGGTCTTTGTAATCACAATGCTCAATGACCCTTGTCATCACAATGCTCCATGCCGTTGTCATCACAATGCTCCATGGCCCCTGTAATCACAATGCTCCATGCCCTTGTCATCACAATGCTCCAGAACACTTGTCATCATAATACTCCATTCCCGTGTCATCCCATTGCTCAATGACACTTGTCATCGAAATGTTCCTTGGCCTTTTTCATCACAGTGGTCCATGATACCTTTAATCAAAATTCTACATGACCACTGTCATCACAATGCAAGATGACCAATGTCATCACAATGCCCCATGACACGTGTCATCACAATTCACCTTGGCCCTTTTCATCTCAATGCTGTATGAACCGTGTCATCACTAGGTTCCAGGACACTTGTCATCACAGTGATCCATGACCACTTTCATCACAATTCTCCATGAACTCTGTTATCTCAACGCTCCATGGCCATTTTATTCACAATGCAGCATTGTCCTGATAATCTCGTTGCTCCATGAACACTTTCATCACAATGCTCCTTGCCCACTGTCACCATAATGCCCCATGACGTCTCTCATCACTGTGCTCCAAGGCCACTCTCATTGAAATGCTCCATGATCTGTGTCAGCACAATATTGCATGACACTTGTCATCACAATGCTCCATGATCCCTGTAATCAAAATGATCCCTGCCAATGTCATCACAATGCTCCATGTCTCCTGTAATCACAATGCTCCATGCCCTTGTCATCACAATGCTCCAGGTCTGTTGTCATCACCAAGCTTCATGCCCGTGTCATCACAATGCTCCATGAATCTTGTGTTCACAATGCTCCATGGCCCATGTCATCACAATGCTCCATGACCCCTGTCATCACAATGCTCCATGATACCTTTCATCACAATTCCAGATGACCACTGTCATCCCAATGTCCCATGACAGCTGTCATCACAATTTGCTATGACCCTTGTCATCACAATACTCGATGAACCATGTCATCACAGTGTTCCAGGACACATGTCATCAAAATGATCCATGACTCCTTTCATCACAATGCTCCAATACACCTGTCATCACAATGCTCCAATAAACCTGTCATCACAATGCTCCATGGCACCTGTTATCATATTGCTCCATGACACCTGTCATCACAATGCTCCATGACACTTGTCATCACAACGCTCCATGGCCTTTATGGTCACAATGCTCCCAGGCACTTTTTTTTTTTTTTTTTGTATTAGTTGTTTTGTTTGTTTTTTTATACTGCAGGTTCTTATTAGGCATCAATTTTATACATATCAGTGTATACATGTCAATCCCAATCGCCCAATTCAGCACACCACCATCCCCACCTCACCGCAGTTTTCCCCTCTTGGTGTCCATATGTCCATTCTCTACATCTGTGTCTCAACTTCTGCCCTGCAAACTGGCTCATCTGTACCATTTTTCTAGGTTCCACATACATGCATTAATATATGATATTTGTTTTTCTCTTTCTGACTTACTTCACTCTGTATGACAGTCTCTAGATCCATCCACGTCTCAACAAATGACTCAATTTCGTTCCTTTTTATGGCTGAGTAATATTCCATTGTATATATGTACCACATCTTCTTTATCCATTCGTCTGTTGATGGGCATTTAGGTTGCTTCCATGACCTGGCTATTGTAAATAGTGCTGCAATGAACATTCGGGTGCATGTGTCTTTTTGAATTACGGTTTTCTCTGGGTATATGCCCAGTAGTGGGATTGCTGGGTCATATGGTAATTCTATTTTTAGTTTTTTAAGGAACCTCCATATTGTTCTCCATAGTGGCTGTATCAATTTACATTCCCACCAACAGTGCAAGAGGGTTCCCTTTTCTCCACACCCTCTCCAGCATTTGTTCTTTGTAGATTTTCTGATGATGCCCATTCTAACAGGAGTGAGGTGATACCTCATTGTAGTTTTGATTTGCATTTCTCTAATAATTAGTGATGTTGAGCAGCTTTTCATGTGCTTCGTGGCCGTCTGTATGTCTTCTTTGGAGAAATGTCTATTTAGGTCTTCTGCCCATTTTTGGATTGCGGTGTTTGTTTCTTTGATATTGAGCTGAATGAGCTGTTTATATATTTTGGAGATTAATCCTTTGTCCGTTGATTCATTTGCAAATATTTTCTCCCATTCTGAGGGTTGTCTTTTCGTCTTGTTTATGGTTTCCTTTGCTGTGCAAAAGCTTTGAAGTTTCATTAGGTCCCACTTGTTTATTTTTGTTTTTATTTCCATTACTCTAGGAGGTGGATCAAAAAAGATCTTGCTGTGATTTATGTCAAAGAGTGTTCTTCCTATGTTTTCCTCTAAGAGTTTTATAGTGTCCAGTCTTATATTTAGGTCTCTAATCCATTTTGAGTTTATTTTTGTGTATGGTGTTAGGGAGTATTCTAATTTCATTCTTTTACATGTAGCTGTCCAGTTTTCCCAACACCACTTATTGAAGAGACTGTCTTTTCTCCATTGTATATCTTTGCCTCCTTTGTCATAGATTAGTTGACCATAGGTGCGTGGGTTAATCTCTGGGCTTTCTATCTTGTTCCATTGATCTATGTTTCTGTTTTTGTGCCAGTACCATATTGTCTTGATTACTGTAGCTTTGTAGTATAGTCTGAAGTCAGGGAGTCTGATTCCTCCAGCTCCATTTTTTTGCCTCAAGACTGCTTTGGCTATTCGGGGTCTTTTGTGTCTCCATACAAATTTTAAGATGATTTGTTCTAGCTCCGTAAAAAATGCCATTGGTAATTTGATAGGGATTGCATTGAATCTGTAGATTGCTTTGGGTAGTATACTCATTTTCACAATGTTGATTCTTCCAATCCAAGAACATGGTATATCTCTCCATCTGTTGGTATCATCTTTAATTTCTTTCATCAGTGTCTTATAGTTTTCTGCATACAGGTCTTTTGTCTCCCTAGGTAGGTTTATTCCTAGGTATTTTATTCTTTTTGTTGCAATGGTAAATGGGAGTGTTTCCATAATTTCTCTTTCAGAGTTTTCATCATTAGTGTATAGGAATGCAAGAGATTTCTGTGCATTAATTTTGTATCCTGCAACTTTACCATATTCATTAATTAGCTCTAGCAGTTTTCTGGTGGCAGTTTTAGGATTCTCTATGTATAGTATCATGTCATCTGCAAACAGTGACAGTTTTACTTCCTTTTTTCCAATTTGTATTCCTTTTATTTCTTTTTCTTCTCTGATTGCCGTGGCTAGGACTTCCAGAACTATGTTGAATAATAGTGGTGAGAGTGGGCAACCTTGTCTCGTTCCTGATCTTAGAGGAAATGCTTTCAGTTTTTCACCATTGAGAATGATGTTTGCTGTGGGTTTGTCATATATGGCCTTTATTATGTTGAGGTAGGTTCCCTGTATGCCCACTTTCTGGAGAGTTTTTATCATAAATGGGTGTTGAATTTTGTCAAAAGCTTTTTCTGCATCTATTGAGATGATCATATGGTTTTTATTCTTCAGTTTGTTAATATGGTGTATCACATTGATTGATTTGCGTATATTGAAGAATCCTTGCATCCCTGGGATAAATCCCACTTGATCGTGGTGTATGATCCTTTTAATGTGTTGTTGGATTCTGTTTGCTAGTATTTTGCTGAGGATTTTTGCATCTATATTCATCAGTGATATTGGTCTGTAATTTTCTTTTTTTGTAGTGTCTTTGTCTGGTTTTGGTATCAGGGTGATGGTGGCCCAGGCACTTTTCATCACGATGTTCCATGAAACCTTTCATCACATTGCTCCATAACCATTGTCATCACAATAGTCCATACCCTTGTCAACACAATGCTGCATAATCACTGTCATCACAATTCTCCATGACTGCTGTCATCACAATAATCCAGGACAATATTCATAACAGTGCTTCATGCCCCCGGTCATCACAGTGCTCCATGATACCTTTCATCACAATTCCTAGATGATCAATGTCATCACAATGCCCCATGACACCGGTCATCACAATTCGCTATGACCCTTGTCATCACAATACTCGATGAACCGTGTCATCACAGTGTTCCAGGACACATGTCATCACAATGATCCATGACTCCTTTCATCACAATGCTCTAATACACCTGTCATCAAAATGCTCCAATACACCTGTCATCACAATGCTCTATGGCCCCTGTTATCATATTTCTCCATGATATATTTCATCACAAGTCTCCATGACCACTGTCATCACCATGCCTCATAACGCCTGTCATCTCAATGCTCCATGGCCCCTTTCATCACAATGCTCCATGAACCCAGTCATCACAATGTTCCCTGCCCTTTTCATCACAATGCTCCATGGGTCCTGTCACCACAATTCTCCATGCCCTTGTCATCAAAATGTTCCAGAACTCTTGTCATCATAATGCTCCATGCCAATGTCATCAAAATGCTCCAATACACCTGTCATAACAATGCTCCATGGCCTTTGTCATCACAATGTTCCATGGCCCCTGTCATCACAATGCTCCATGCCCTTGCCATCAAAATGCTCCAGAACTCTTGTCATCATAATGCTCCATGCCAATGTCATCAAAATGCTCCATGACACTTGTCATCACAATGCTCCATGGCCTTTGTCATCACAATGTTCCATGGCCCCTGTCATCACAGTGCTCCATGATACCTTTCATCACAATTCTAGATGACCACTGTCATCACAATACCCCATGACAGATGTCATCACAATTCGTCATGGTCCTTGTCATCACAATGCTCCATGAAACGTGTCATCAGAATGTTCCAGGACACTTGTCATCACAATGATCCATGATCACTTTCATCACAATGCTCCATGAACCCTGTCATCTCAATGCTCCATAACCTTTGTATTCACAATGCTCCATGGCCCCTGTCATCACAGTGCTCCATGACCCCTTTCATCACAATGCTCCAACACCGCTGTCATCACAATGCCCCATGACGCCTGCCATCACAAATCTCCAAGCCCTCTCTTACCAAAAAGCTCCATGACCCCTGTCATCACAATGTTCTCTGCCCATATCATCACAATGCTCCTTGTCACCTTTAATCACAATGCTCCATGCCCTTTCATCACAATGCTCCAGAATTCTTGTCATCGCAATGTTCCTTGACCGTGTCATCACAATGCTCCATGACCCTTGTCATCACAAAGCTCCATGACCCCTGTCATCACAATGATCCATGACTCCTTTCCTCACAGTGCTCCATTACCCTTTTCATCACAATGCTCCATGCCATTGTCAGCACAATGCTCCATGACACCTGTCATCACAATGCTCCATGGCCTTTGTCATCACAATGCTCCATGGCCCCTGTAATCACAGTGCTCCATGACCCGTTTCATCTCAATGCTCCATGACCTCACTCATCACAATGCTCCATGGCCCTTGTCATCACAGTGCTCCAAGCCTTTGTCATCACACTGCTCCATGGCCCCTGTAATCACAATGCTCCATGCCCTTGTCATCACAAGGCTCCAGAACTCTTGTCATTATAATGCTCCATGTCCGTTTCATCACCATTCTCCATGACACTTGTCATCACAATGCCTCAGGTCTGTTGTCATCACCATGCTTCATGCCCGTGTCATCACAATGCTCCATGAATCTTATCTTCACAACGCTCCATGGCCCATGTCATCACAGTGCTCCATGACCCCTGTCAACACAACGCCTGATGACCCCTGTCATCAAAATGCTAAATGGCACTTGTCATCACAATGCTCTATGACGCCTGTCATCACTATTCTCCATGTCACTTGTTATCACAATGCTCCATGGCCCCTGTAATCACAGTACTCCATGACCCCTTTCATCACAATGCCCAATGCCACCTCTCATCACAATTCTCCATGGCATTTGTCATCACGATGCTCCATGACATCTGTCGTCACAATGCTCCATGACACTTGTCATCACAATGCTCGATGCCCCTTGTCATCACAATGTTCCTTGGTGCTTTTCATCGCAATGCTCCATGACAACTTTCATCAAAATACTCCAAGATTTGTTTCATCACAATGCTCCATGGCCCTTGTCATTACAAATCCACATAATCCCTTTCATCACAATTCTCCTTGGCAACTTACATAAAAATGCTCCATGCCCCTGTCATCACAATGCCCAATGATACCTGTTTTTACAATGATCCATGACCCTTGTCATCACAAGGCTCCATGTCCCTTGTATTCACAATGCTCCATGACCTCACTCATCACAATGCCCCATGACCCCTTTAATCACAATGCTCCATGGCCCTTGTCATCACAGTGTTCCAAGCCTTTGTCATCACACTGCTCCATGGCCCCTGTAATCACAATGCTCCATGCCCTTGTCATCACAAGGCTCCAGAACTCTTGTCATTATAATGCTCCATGTCCGTTTCATCACCATTCTCCATGACACTTGTCATCACAATGCTCCATGGCCCCTCTCATTACTGTGCTCCATAATAACTTTAATCACATTTCTAGATGACCACTGCCATCACAATGCCCCATGACATTGTCATCACAATTCGCCATGACCATTGTCATCACAATGCTCCATGAACCATGTCATCACAGGTTCCCAGGACTCTTGTCATCACAATGATCCATTACCACTTTCATCACAATGCTCCATGACCACTGTCATCTCAATGCTCCATGGCCTTTTTATTCACAATGCTCCATGGCCCCTGTAATTACAGTGTTCCATAACACCTTTCATCATAATGCTCCATGACCACTGCCATCTCAATGCCCCAATACGTCTGTCATCACAATTCTCCAAGGCCATTCTCATCACATTGCTCCATGACACCTGTCATCACAGTGTTCCCTGTCCATACCATCACAAGGCTCCATGTCCCCTATAATCACAATGCTTCATGCCTTTTTCCTCACAATGCTCCAGAATTCTTGTCATCACAATGTTCCAGGACCGTGGCATCACAATGCTACATGACCCCGGTCATCACAGTTCTCCATGACCTTTGTCATCACAATGCTCTAGGTCGCTTTTCATCACAATTCTCAATGACCACTTTAATCACTATGCTCGCTGACCATTTTCATCACATTTCTCTGTTGTCATTACAATTCCCCATGGCCCCTTTCTTCACAATGCTCCATGATGCCTGTCATCACAATGCTCCATGGCTTTTGTTATCACAATGCTCCAGGACCAGTTTCATCACAATAGTCCATCCCCCTTGTCATCACAGTGCACAATGAAACATTTCATTACAATGCTCCATGACACTTGTCATCACAATGCTCCATGGCCTTTATCGTCACAATGCTCCCAGGCACTTTTCATCACGATGTTCCATGAAACCTTTCATCACATCATCACATTGCTCCATGACCATTGTCATCACAATAGTCCATACCCTTGTCAACACAATGCTGCATAATCCCTGTCATCACAATTCTCCATGACTGCTGTCATCACAATAATCCAGGACAATTTTCATAACAATGCTTCATGCCCCCAGTCATCACAGTGCTCCATGATACCTTTCATCACAATTCCTAGATGATCAATGTCATCACAATGCCCCATGACACCTGTCATCACAATTCGCTATGACCCTTGTCATCACAATACTCAATGAACCGTGTCATCACAGTGTTCCAGGACACATGTCATCACAATGATCCATGACTACTTTCATCACAATGCTCCAGTACACCTGACATCACAATGCTCCAATAAACCTGTCATCACAATGCTCCATAGCCCCTGTTATCATATTGCTCCATGAATTCTTTCATCACAATGCTCCATGCCCCCTGTCATTACAGTGCCCCGTAACCCCTCTAATCACAATGCTGCATGACCCTGTCATCTCAATGCTACATGACACCTGTCATCATATTGTTCCATGGCCTATGTATTCACAATGCTCCATGGACCCTGTAATCACACTGCTCCATGTTCCCTTTCAACACAATGCTCAATGACCCCTGTCATCACAATGTTCCATGAAAGTTGTCTTCAAAATGCTCCATGACCCCGGTCACCACAAGGTTCCCTGCCCTTGTCATCACAATGCTCCATGACCCTTGGAATCACAATGGTACATGGCCTTGTCATCACAAAGTTGCACGGCGTCTGTCATCACCATTCTCCATGGACTTTCTCATCACAATGCTCTATGACCCCTGTCATCACAATGCTTGATGACCATTGTCATCACAATGCTCCAAGGCCCCTGTCATCACAATGCCTTATGGTCTTTGTAATCACAATGCTCAATGACCCTTGTCATCACAATGCTCCATGCCGTTGTCATCACAATGCTCCATGGCCCCTGTAATCACAATGCTCCATGCCCTTGTCATCACAATGCTCCAGAACACTTGTCATCATAATACTCCATTCCCGTGTCATCCCATTGCTCAATGACACTTGTCATCAAAATGTTCCTTGGCCTTTTTCATCACAGTGGTCCATGATACCTTTAATCAAAATTCTACATGACCACTGTCATCACAATGCAAGATGACCAATGTCATCACAATGCCCCATGACACGTGTCATCACAATTCACCTTGGCCCTTTTCATCTCAATGCTGTATGAACCGTGTCATCACTAGGTTCCAGGACACTTGTCATCACAGTGATCCATGACCACTTTCATCACAATTCTCCATGAACTCTGTTATCTCAACGCTCCATGGCCATTTTATTCACAATGCAGCATTGTCCTGATAATCTCGTTGCTCCATGAACACTTTCATCACAATGCTCCTTGCCCACTGTCACCATAATGCCCCATGACGTCTCTCATCACTGTGCTCCAAGGCCACTCTCATTGAAATGCTCCATGATCTGTTTCAGCACAATATTGCATGACACTTGTCATCACAATGCTCCATGATCCCTGTAATCAAAATGATCCCTGCCAATGTCATCACAATGCTCCATGTCTCCTGTAATCACAATGCTCCATGCCCTTGTCATCACAATGCTCCAGGTCTGTTGTCATCACCAAGCTTCATGCCCGTGTCATCACAATGCTCCATGAATCTTGTGTTCACAATGCTCCATGGCCCATGTCATCACAATGCTCCATGACCCCTGTCATCACAATGCTCCATGATACCTTTCATCACAATTCCAGATGACCACTGTCATCCCAATGTCCCATGACAGCTGTCATCACAATTTGCTATGACCCTTGTCATCACAATACTCGATGAACCATGTCATCACAGTGTTCCAGGACACATGTCATCAAAATGATCCATGACTCCTTTCATCACAATGCTCCAATACACCTGTCATCACAATGCTCCAATAAACCTGTCATCACAATGCTCCATGGCACCTGTTATCATATTGCTCCATGACACCTGTCATCACAATGCTCCATGACACTTGTCATCACAACGCTCCATGGCCTTTATGGTCACAATGCTCCCAGGCACTTTTTTTTTTTTTTTTTGTATTAGTTGTTTTGTTTGTTTTTTTATACTGCAGGTTCTTATTAGGCATCAATTTTATACATATCAGTGTATACATGTCAATCCCAATCGCCCAATTCAGCACACCACCATCCCCACCTCACCGCAGTTTTCCCCTCTTGGTGTCCATATGTCCATTCTCTACATCTGTGTCTCAACTTCTGCCCTGCAAACTGGCTCATCTGTACCATTTTTCTAGGTTCCACATACATGCATTAATATATGATATTTGTTTTTCTCTTTCTGACTTACTTCACTCTGTATGACAGTCTCTAGATCCATCCACGTCTCAACAAATGACTCAATTTCGTTCCTTTTTATGGCTGAGTAATATTCCATTGTATATATGTACCACATCTTCTTTATCCATTCGTCTGTTGATGGGCATTTAGGTTGCTTCCATGACCTGGCTATTGTAAATAGTGCTGCAATGAACATTCGGGTGCATGTGTCTTTTTGAATTACGGTTTTCTCTGGGTATATGCCCAGTAGTGGGATTGCTGGGTCATATGGTAATTCTATTTTTAGTTTTTTAAGGAACCTCCATATTGTTCTCCATAGTGGCTGTATCAATTTACATTCCCACCAACAGTGCAAGAGGGTTCCCTTTTCTCCACACCCTCTCCAGCATTTGTTCTTTGTAGATTTTCTGATGATGCCCATTCTAACAGGAGTGAGGTGATACCTCATTGTAGTTTTGATTTGCATTTCTCTAATAATTAGTGATGTTGAGCAGCTTTTCATGTGCTTCGTGGCCGTCTGTATGTCTTCTTTGGAGAAATGTCTATTTAGGTCTTCTGCCCATTTTTGGATTGCGGTGTTTGTTTCTTTGATATTGAGCTGAATGAGCTGTTTATATATTTTGGAGATTAATCCTTTGTCCGTTGATTCATTTGCAAATATTTTCTCCCATTCTGAGGGTTGTCTTTTCGTCTTGTTTATGGTTTCCTTTGCTGTGCAAAAGCTTTGAAGTTTCATTAGGTCCCACTTGTTTATTTTTGTTTTTATTTCCATTACTCTAGGAGGTGGATCAAAAAAGATCTTGCTGTGATTTATGTCAAAGAGTGTTCTTCCTATGTTTTCCTCTAAGAGTTTTATAGTGTCCAGTCTTATATTTAGGTCTCTAATCCATTTTGAGTTTATTTTTGTGTATGGTGTTAGGGAGTATTCTAATTTCATTCTTTTACATGTAGCTGTCCAGTTTTCCCAACACCACTTATTGAAGAGACTGTCTTTTCTCCATTGTATATCTTTGCCTCCTTTGTCATAGATTAGTTGACCATAGGTGCGTGGGTTAATCTCTGGGCTTTCTATCTTGTTCCATTGATCTATGTTTCTGTTTTTGTGCCAGTACCATATTGTCTTGATTACTGTAGCTTTGTAGTATAGTCTGAAGTCAGGGAGTCTGATTCCTCCAGCTCCATTTTTTTGCCTCAAGACTGCTTTGGCTATTCGGGGTCTTTTGTGTCTCCATACAAATTTTAAGATGATTTGTTCTAGCTCCGTAAAAAATGCCATTGGTAATTTGATAGGGATTGCATTGAATCTGTAGATTGCTTTGGGTAGTATACTCATTTTCACAATGTTGATTCTTCCAATCCAAGAACATGGTATATCTCTCCATCTGTTGGTATCATCTTTAATTTCTTTCATCAGTGTCTTATAGTTTTCTGCATACAGGTCTTTTGTCTCCCTAGGTAGGTTTATTCCTAGGTATTTTATTCTTTTTGTTGCAATGGTAAATGGGAGTGTTTCCATAATTTCTCTTTCAGAGTTTTCATCATTAGTGTATAGGAATGCAAGAGATTTCTGTGCATTAATTTTGTATCCTGCAACTTTACCATATTCATTAATTAGCTCTAGCAGTTTTCTGGTGGCAGTTTTAGGATTCTCTATGTATAGTATCATGTCATCTGCAAACAGTGACAGTTTTACTTCCTTTTTTCCAATTTGTATTCCTTTTATTTCTTTTTCTTCTCTGATTGCCGTGGCTAGGACTTCCAGAACTATGTTGAATAATAGTGGTGAGAGTGGGCAACCTTGTCTCGTTCCTGATCTTAGAGGAAATGCTTTCAGTTTTTCACCATTGAGAATGATGTTTGCTGTGGGTTTGTCATATATGGCCTTTATTATGTTGAGGTAGGTTCCCTGTATGCCCACTTTCTGGAGAGTTTTTATCATAAATGGGTGTTGAATTTTGTCAAAAGCTTTTTCTGCATCTATTGAGATGATCATATGGTTTTTATTCTTCAGTTTGTTAATATGGTGTATCACATTGATTGATTTGCGTATATTGAAGAATCCTTGCATCCCTGGGATAAATCCCACTTGATCGTGGTGTATGATCCTTTTAATGTGTTGTTGGATTCTGTTTGCTAGTATTTTGCTGAGGATTTTTGCATCTATATTCATCAGTGATATTGGTCTGTAATTTTCTTTTTTTGTAGTGTCTTTGTCTGGTTTTGGTATCAGGGTGATGGTGGCCCAGGCACTTTTCATCACGATGTTCCATGAAACCTTTCATCACATTGCTCCATAACCATTGTCATCACAATAGTCCATACCCTTGTCAACACAATGCTGCATAATCACTGTCATCACAATTCTCCATGACTGCTGTCATCACAATAATCCAGGACAATATTCATAACAGTGCTTCATGCCCCCGGTCATCACAGTGCTCCATGATACCTTTCATCACAATTCCTAGATGATCAATGTCATCACAATGCCCCATGACACCGGTCATCACAATTCGCTATGACCCTTGTCATCACAATACTCGATGAACCGTGTCATCACAGTGTTCCAGGACACATGTCATCACAATGATCCATGACTCCTTTCATCACAATGCTCTAATACACCTGTCATCAAAATGCTCCAATACACCTGTCATCACAATGCTCTATGGCCCCTGTTATCATATTTCTCCATGATATATTTCATCACAAGTCTCCATGACCACTGTCATCACCATGCCTCATAACGCCTGTCATCTCAATGCTCCATGGCCCCTTTCATCACAATGCTCCATGAACCCAGTCATCACAATGTTCCCTGCCCTTTTCATCACAATGCTCCATGGGTCCTGTCACCACAATTCTCCATGCCCTTGTCATCAAAATGTTCCAGAACTCTTGTCATCATAATGCTCCATGCCAATGTCATCAAAATGCTCCAATACACCTGTCATAACAATGCTCCATGGCCTTTGTCATCACAATGTTCCATGGCCCCTGTCATCACAATGCTCCATGCCCTTGCCATCAAAATGCTCCAGAACTCTTGTCATCATAATGCTCCATGCCAATGTCATCAAAATGCTCCATGACACTTGTCATCACAATGCTCCATGGCCTTTGTCATCACAATGTTCCATGGCCCCTGTCATCACAGTGCTCCATGATACCTTTCATCACAATTCTAGATGACCACTGTCATCACAATACCCCATGACAGATGTCATCACAATTCGTCATGGTCCTTGTCATCACAATGCTCCATGAAACGTGTCATCAGAATGTTCCAGGACACTTGTCATCACAATGATCCATGATCACTTTCATCACAATGCTCCATGAACCCTGTCATCTCAATGCTCCATAACCTTTGTATTCACAATGCTCCATGGCCCCTGTCATCACAGTGCTCCATGACCCCTTTCATCACAATGCTCCAACACCGCTGTCATCACAATGCCCCATGACGCCTGCCATCACAAATCTCCAAGCCCTCTCTTACCAAAAAGCTCCATGACCCCTGTCATCACAATG
Organism: Balaenoptera physalus; assembly: GCF_965194825.1. Classification (NCBI taxonomy): domain Eukaryota; kingdom Metazoa; phylum Chordata; class Mammalia; order Artiodactyla; family Balaenopteridae; genus Balaenoptera; species Balaenoptera physalus. The sequence continues at coordinate 88,413 of NW_028125197.1, forward strand.
TTCTCTGCCCATATCATCACAATGCTCCTTGTCACCTTTAATCACAATGCTCCATGCCCTTTCATCACAATGCTCCAGAATTCTTGTCATCGCAATGTTCCCTGTCCGTGTCCTCACAATGCTCCATGACCCTTGTCATCACAAAGCTCCATGACCCCTGTCATCACAATGATCCATGACTCCTTTCCTCACAGTGCTCCATTACCCTTTTCATCACAATGCTCCATGCCATTGTCAGCACAATGCTCCATGACACCTGTCATCACAATGCTCCATGGCCTTTGTCATCACAATGCTCCATGGCCCCTGTAATCACAGTGCTCCATGACCCGTTTCATCTCAGTGCTCCATGACCTCACTCATCACAATGCTCCATGGCCCTTGTCATCACAGTGCTCCAAGCCTTTGTCATCACACTGCTCCATGGCCCCTGTAATCACAATGCTCCATGCCCTTGTCATCACAAGGCTCCAGAACTCTTGTCATTATAATGCTCCATGTCCGTTTCATCACCATTCTCCATGACACTTGTCATCACAATGCCTCAGGTCTGTTGTCATCACCATGCTTCATGCCCGTGTCATCACAATGCTCCATGAATCTTATCTTCACAACGCTCCATGGCCCATGTCATCACAGTGCTCCATGACCCCTGTCAACACAACGCCTGATGACCCCTGTCATCAAAATGCTAAATGGCACTTGTCATCACAATGCTCTATGACGCCTGTCATCACTATTCTCCATGTCACTTGTTATCACAATGCTCCATGGCCCCTGTAATCACAGTACTCCATGACCCCTTTCATCACAATGCCCAATGCCACCTCTCATCACAATTCTCCATGGCATTTGTCATCACGATGCTCCATGACATCTGTCGTCACAATGCTCCATGACACTTGTCATCACAATGCTCGATGCCCCTTGTCATCACAATGTTCCTTGGTGCTTTTCATCGCAATGCTCCATGACAACTTTCATCAAAATACTCCAAGATTTGTTTCATCACAATGCTCCATGGCCCTTGTCATTACAAATCCACATAATCCCTTTCATCACAATTCTCCTTGGCAACTTACATAAAAATGCTCCATGCCCCTGTCATCACAATGCCCAATGATACCTGTTTTTACAATGATCCATGACCCTTGTCATCACAAGGCTCCATGTCCCTTGTATTCACAATGCTCCATGACCTCACTCATCACAATGCCCCATGACCCCTTTAATCACAATGCTCCATGGCCCTTGTCATCACAGTGTTCCAAGCCTTTGTCATCACACTGCTCCATGGCCCCTGTAATCACAATGCTCCATGCCCTTGTCATCACAAGGCTCCAGAACTCTTGTCATTATAATGCTCCATGTCCGTTTCATCACCATTCTCCATGACACTTGTCATCACAATGCTCCATGGCCCCTCTCATTACTGTGCTCCATAATAACTTTAATCACATTTCTAGATGACCACTGCCATCACAATGCCCCATGACATTGTCATCACAATTCGCCATGACCATTGTCATCACAATGCTCCATGAACCATGTCATCACAGGTTCCCAGGACTCTTGTCATCACAATGATCCATTACCACTTTCATCACAATGCTCCATGACCACTGTCATCTCAATGCTCCATGGCCTTTTTATTCACAATGCTCCATGGCCCCTGTAATTACAGTGTTCCATAACACCTTTCATCATAATGCTCCATGACCACTGCCATCTCAATGCCCCAATACGTCTGTCATCACAATTCTCCAAGGCCATTCTCATCACATTGCTCCATGACACCTGTCATCACAGTGTTCCCTGTCCATATCATCACAAGGCTCCATGTCCCCTATAATCACAATGCTCCATGCCTTTTTCCTCACAATGCTCCAGAATTCTTGTCATCACAATGTTCCAGGACCGTGGCATCACAATGCTACATGACCCTGGTCATCACAGTTCTCCATGACCTTTGTCATCACAATGCCCTAGGTCGCTTTTCATCACAATTCTCAATGACCACTTTAATCACTATGCTCGCTGACCATTTTCATCACATTTCTCTGTTGTCATTACAATTCCCCATGGCCCCTTTCTTCACAATGCTCCATGATGCCTGTCATCACAATGCTCCATGGCTTTTGTTATCACAATGCTCCAGGACCAGTTTCATCACAATAGTCCATCCCCCTTGTCATCACAGTGCACAATGAAACATTTCATTACAATGCTCCATGACACTTGTCATCACAATGCTCCATGGCCTTTATCGTCACAATGCTCCCAGGCACTTTTCATCACGATGTTCCATGAAACCTTTCATCACATCATCACATTGCTCCATGACCATTGTCATCACAATAGTCCATACCCTTGTCAACACAATGCTGCATAATCCCTGTCATCACAATTCTCCATGACTGCTGTCATCACAATAATCCAGGACAATTTTCATAACAATGCTTCATGCCCCCAGTCATCACAGTGCTCCATGATACCTTTCATCACAATTCCTAGATGATCAATGTCATCACAATGCCCCATGACACCTGTCATCACAATTCGCTATGACCCTTGTCATCACAATACTCAATGAACCGTGTCATCACAGTGTTCCAGGACACATGTCATCACAATGATCCATGACTACTTTCATCACAATGCTCCAGTACACCTGACATCACAATGCTCCAATAAACCTGTCATCACAATGCTCCATAGCCCCTGTTATCATATTGCTCCATGAATTCTTTCATCACAATGCTCCATGCCCCCTGTCATTACAGTGCCCCGTAACCCCTCTAATCACAATGCTGCATGACCCTGTCATCTCAATGGTACATGACACCTGTCATCATATTGTTCCATGGCCTATGTATTCACAATGCTCCATGGACCCTGTAATCACACTGCTCCATGTTCCCTTTCAACACAATGCTCAATGACCCCTGTCATCACAATGTTCCATGAAAGTTGTCTTCAAAATGCTCCATGACCCCGGTCACCACAAGGTTCCCTGCCCTTGTCATCACAATGCTCCATGACCCTTGGAATCACAATGGTACATGGCCTTGTCATCACAAAGTTCCACGGCGTCTGTCATCACCATTCTCCATGGACTTTCTCATCACAATGCTCTATGACCCCTGTCATCACAATGCTTGATGACCATTGTCATCACAATGCTCCAAGGCCCCTGTCATCACAATGCCTTATGGTCTTTGTAATCACAATGCTCAATGACCCTTGTCATCACAATGCTCCATGCCGTTGTCATCACAATGCTCCATGGCCCCTGTAATCACAATGCTCCATGCCCTTGTCATCACAATGCTCCAGAACACTTGTCATCATAATACTCCATTCCCGTGTCATCCCATTGCTCAATGACACTTGTCATCGAAATGTTCCTTGGCCTTTTTCATCACAGTGGTCCATGATACCTTTAATCAAAATTCTACATGACCACTGTCATCACAATGCAAGATGACCAATGTCATCACAATGCCCCATGACACGTGTCATCACAATTCACCTTGGCCCTTTTCATCTCAATGCTGTATGAACCGTGTCATCACTAGGTTCCAGGACACTTGTCATCACAGTGATCCATGACCACTTTCATCACAATTCTCCATGAACTCTGTTATCTCAACGCTCCATGGCCATTTTATTCACAATGCAGCATTGTCCTGATAATCTCGTTGCTCCATGAACACTTTCATCACAATGCTCCTTGCCCACTGTCACCATAATGCCCCATGACGTCTCTCATCACTGTGCTCCAAGGCCACTCTCATTGAAATGCTCCATGATCTGTGTCAGCACAATATTGCATGACACTTGTCATCACAATGCTCCATGATCCCTGTAATCAAAATGATCCCTGCCAATGTCATCACAATGCTCCATGTCTCCTGTAATCACAATGCTCCATGCCCTTGTCATCACAATGCTCCAGGTCTGTTGTCATCACCAAGCTTCATGCCCGTGTCATCACAATGCTCCATGAATCTTGTGTTCACAATGCTCCATGGCCCATGTCATCACAATGCTCCATGACCCCTGTCATCACAATGCTCCATGATACCTTTCATCACAATTCCAGATGACCACTGTCATCCCAATGTCCCATGACAGCTGTCATCACAATTTGCTATGACCCTTGTCATCACAATACTCGATGAACCATGTCATCACAGTGTTCCAGGACACATGTCATCAAAATGATCCATGACTCCTTTCATCACAATGCTCCAATACACCTGTCATCACAATGCTCCAATAAACCTGTCATCACAATGCTCCATGGCACCTGTTATCATATTGCTCCATGACACCTGTCATCACAATGCTCCATGACACTTGTCATCACAACGCTCCATGGCCTTTATGGTCACAATGCTCCCAGGCACTTTTTTTTTTTTTTTTTGTATTAGTTGTTTTGTTTGTTTTTTTATACTGCAGGTTCTTATTAGGCATCAATTTTATACATATCAGTGTATACATGTCAATCCCAATCGCCCAATTCAGCACACCACCATCCCCACCTCACCGCAGTTTTCCCCTCTTGGTGTCCATATGTCCATTCTCTACATCTGTGTCTCAACTTCTGCCCTGCAAACTGGCTCATCTGTACCATTTTTCTAGGTTCCACATACATGCATTAATATATGATATTTGTTTTTCTCTTTCTGACTTACTTCACTCTGTATGACAGTCTCTAGATCCATCCACGTCTCAACAAATGACTCAATTTCGTTCCTTTTTATGGCTGAGTAATATTCCATTGTATATATGTACCACATCTTCTTTATCCATTCGTCTGTTGATGGGCATTTAGGTTGCTTCCATGACCTGGCTATTGTAAATAGTGCTGCAATGAACATTCGGGTGCATGTGTCTTTTTGAATTACGGTTTTCTCTGGGTATATGCCCAGTAGTGGGATTGCTGGGTCATATGGTAATTCTATTTTTAGTTTTTTAAGGAACCTCCATATTGTTCTCCATAGTGGCTGTATCAATTTACATTCCCACCAACAGTGCAAGAGGGTTCCCTTTTCTCCACACCCTCTCCAGCATTTGTTCTTTGTAGATTTTCTGATGATGCCCATTCTAACAGGAGTGAGGTGATACCTCATTGTAGTTTTGATTTGCATTTCTCTAATAATTAGTGATGTTGAGCAGCTTTTCATGTGCTTCGTGGCCGTCTGTATGTCTTCTTTGGAGAAATGTCTATTTAGGTCTTCTGCCCATTTTTGGATTGCGGTGTTTGTTTCTTTGATATTGAGCTGAATGAGCTGTTTATATATTTTGGAGATTAATCCTTTGTCCGTTGATTCATTTGCAAATATTTTCTCCCATTCTGAGGGTTGTCTTTTCGTCTTGTTTATGGTTTCCTTTGCTGTGCAAAAGCTTTGAAGTTTCATTAGGTCCCACTTGTTTATTTTTGTTTTTATTTCCATTACTCTAGGAGGTGGATCAAAAAAGATCTTGCTGTGATTTATGTCAAAGAGTGTTCTTCCTATGTTTTCCTCTAAGAGTTTTATAGTGTCCAGTCTTATATTTAGGTCTCTAATCCATTTTGAGTTTATTTTTGTGTATGGTGTTAGGGAGTATTCTAATTTCATTCTTTTACATGTAGCTGTCCAGTTTTCCCAACACCACTTATTGAAGAGACTGTCTTTTCTCCATTGTATATCTTTGCCTCCTTTGTCATAGATTAGTTGACCATAGGTGCGTGGGTTAATCTCTGGGCTTTCTATCTTGTTCCATTGATCTATGTTTCTGTTTTTGTGCCAGTACCATATTGTCTTGATTACTGTAGCTTTGTAGTATAGTCTGAAGTCAGGGAGTCTGATTCCTCCAGCTCCATTTTTTTGCCTCAAGACTGCTTTGGCTATTCGGGGTCTTTTGTGTCTCCATACAAATTTTAAGATGATTTGTTCTAGCTCCGTAAAAAATGCCATTGGTAATTTGATAGGGATTGCATTGAATCTGTAGATTGCTTTGGGTAGTATACTCATTTTCACAATGTTGATTCTTCCAATCCAAGAACATGGTATATCTCTCCATCTGTTGGTATCATCTTTAATTTCTTTCATCAGTGTCTTATAGTTTTCTGCATACAGGTCTTTTGTCTCCCTAGGTAGGTTTATTCCTAGGTATTTTATTCTTTTTGTTGCAATGGTAAATGGGAGTGTTTCCATAATTTCTCTTTCAGAGTTTTCATCATTAGTGTATAGGAATGCAAGAGATTTCTGTGCATTAATTTTGTATCCTGCAACTTTACCATATTCATTAATTAGCTCTAGCAGTTTTCTGGTGGCAGTTTTAGGATTCTCTATGTATAGTATCATGTCATCTGCAAACAGTGACAGTTTTACTTCCTTTTTTCCAATTTGTATTCCTTTTATTTCTTTTTCTTCTCTGATTGCCGTGGCTAGGACTTCCAGAACTATGTTGAATAATAGTGGTGAGAGTGGGCAACCTTGTCTCGTTCCTGATCTTAGAGGAAATGCTTTCAGTTTTTCACCATTGAGAATGATGTTTGCTGTGGGTTTGTCATATATGGCCTTTATTATGTTGAGGTAGGTTCCCTGTATGCCCACTTTCTGGAGAGTTTTTATCATAAATGGGTGTTGAATTTTGTCAAAAGCTTTTTCTGCATCTATTGAGATGATCATATGGTTTTTATTCTTCAGTTTGTTAATATGGTGTATCACATTGATTGATTTGCGTATATTGAAGAATCCTTGCATCCCTGGGATAAATCCCACTTGATCGTGGTGTATGATCCTTTTAATGTGTTGTTGGATTCTGTTTGCTAGTATTTTGCTGAGGATTTTTGCATCTATATTCATCAGTGATATTGGTCTGTAATTTTCTTTTTTTGTAGTGTCTTTGTCTGGTTTTGGTATCAGGGTGATGGTGGCCCAGGCACTTTTCATCACGATGTTCCATGAAACCTTTCATCACATTGCTCCATAACCATTGTCATCACAATAGTCCATACCCTTGTCAACACAATGCTGCATAATCACTGTCATCACAATTCTCCATGACTGCTGTCATCACAATAATCCAGGACAATATTCATAACAGTGCTTCATGCCCCCGGTCATCACAGTGCTCCATGATACCTTTCATCACAATTCCTAGATGATCAATGTCATCACAATGCCCCATGACACCGGTCATCACAATTCGCTATGACCCTTGTCATCACAATACTCGATGAACCGTGTCATCACAGTGTTCCAGGACACATGTCATCACAATGATCCATGACTCCTTTCATCACAATGCTCTAATACACCTGTCATCAAAATGCTCCAATACACCTGTCATCACAATGCTCTATGGCCCCTGTTATCATATTTCTCCATGATATATTTCATCACAAGTCTCCATGACCACTGTCATCACCATGCCTCATAACGCCTGTCATCTCAATGCTCCATGGCCCCTTTCATCACAATGCTCCATGAACCCAGTCATCACAATGTTCCCTGCCCTTTTCATCACAATGCTCCATGGGTCCTGTCACCACAATTCTCCATGCCCTTGTCATCAAAATGTTCCAGAACTCTTGTCATCATAATGCTCCATGCCAATGTCATCAAAATGCTCCAATACACCTGTCATAACAATGCTCCATGGCCTTTGTCATCACAATGTTCCATGGCCCCTGTCATCACAATGCTCCATGCCCTTGCCATCAAAATGCTCCAGAACTCTTGTCATCATAATGCTCCATGCCAATGTCATCAAAATGCTCCATGACACTTGTCATCACAATGCTCCATGGCCTTTGTCATCACAATGTTCCATGGCCCCTGTCATCACAGTGCTCCATGATACCTTTCATCACAATTCTAGATGACCACTGTCATCACAATACCCCATGACAGATGTCATCACAATTCGTCATGGTCCTTGTCATCACAATGCTCCATGAAACGTGTCATCAGAATGTTCCAGGACACTTGTCATCACAATGATCCATGATCACTTTCATCACAATGCTCCATGAACCCTGTCATCTCAATGCTCCATAACCTTTGTATTCACAATGCTCCATGGCCCCTGTCATCACAGTGCTCCATGACCCCTTTCATCACAATGCTCCAACACCGCTGTCATCACAATGCCCCATGACGCCTGCCATCACAAATCTCCAAGCCCTCTCTTACCAAAAAGCTCCATGACCCCTGTCATCACAATGTTCTCTGCCCATATCATCACAATGCTCCTTGTCACCTTTAATCACAATGCTCCATGCCCTTTCATCACAATGCTCCAGAATTCTTGTCATCGCAATGTTCCCTGTCCGTGTCATCACAATGCTCCATGACCCTTGTCATCACAAAGCTCCATGACCCCTGTCATCACAATGATCCATGACTCCTTTCCTCACAGTGCTCCATTACCCTTTTCATCACAATGCTCCATGCCATTGTCAGCACAATGCTCCATGACACCTGTCATCACAATGCTCCATGGCCTTTGTCATCACAATGCTCCATGGCCCCTGTAATCACAGTGCTCCATGACCCGTTTCATCTCAGTGCTCCATGACCTCACTCATCACAATGCTCCATGGCCCTTGTCATCACAGTGCTCCAAGCCTTTGTCATCACACTGCTCCATGGCCCCTGTAATCACAATGCTCCATGCCCTTGTCATCACAAGGCTCCAGAACTCTTGTCATTATAATGCTCCATGTCCGTTTCATCACCATTCTCCATGACACTTGTCATCACAATGCCTCAGGTCTGTTGTCATCACCATGCTTCATGCCCGTGTCATCACAATGCTCCATGAATCTTATCTTCACAACGCTCCATGGCCCATGTCATCACAGTGCTCCATGACCCCTGTCAACACAACGCCTGATGACCCCTGTCATCAAAATGCTAAATGGCACTTGTCATCACAATGCTCTATGACGCCTGTCATCACTATTCTCCATGTCACTTGTTATCACAATGCTCCATGGCCCCTGTAATCACAGTACTCCATGACCCCTTTCATCACAATGCCCAATGCCACCTCTCATCACAATTCTCCATGGCATTTGTCATCACGATGCTCCATGACATCTGTCGTCACAATGCTCCATGACACTTGTCATCACAATGCTCGATGCCCCTTGTCATCACAATGTTCCTTGGTGCTTTTCATCGCAATGCTCCATGACAACTTTCATCAAAATACTCCAAGATTTGTTTCATCACAATGCTCCATGGCCCTTGTCATTACAAATCCACATAATCCCTTTCATCACAATTCTCCTTGGCAACTTACATAAAAATGCTCCATGCCCCTGTCATCACAATGCCCAATGATACCTGTTTTTACAAGGCTCCATGTCCCTTGTATTCACAATGCTCCATGACCTCACTCATCACAATGCCCCATGACCCCTTTAATCACAATGCTCCATGGCCCTTGTCATCACAGTGTTCCAAGCCTTTGTCATCACACTGCTCCATGGCCCCTGTAATCACAATGCTCCATGCCCTTGTCATCACAAGGCTCCAGAACTCTTGTCATTATAATGCTCCATGTCCGTTTCATCACCATTCTCCATGACACTTGTCATCACAATGCTCCATGGCCCCTCTCATTACTGTGCTCCATAATAACTTTAATCACATTTCTAGATGACCACTGCCATCACAATGCCCCATGACATTGTCATCACAATTCGCCATGACCATTGTCATCACAATGCTCCATGAACCATGTCATCACAGGTTCCCAGGACTCTTGTCATCACAATGATCCATTACCACTTTCATCACAATGCTCCATGACCACTGTCATCTCAATGCTCCATGGCCTTTTTATTCACAATGCTCCATGGCCCCTGTAATTACAGTGTTCCATAACACCTTTCATCATAATGCTCCATGACCACTGCCATCTCAATGCCCCAATACGTCTGTCATCACAATTCTCCAAGGCCATTCTCATCACATTGCTCCATGACACCTGTCATCACAGTGTTCCCTGTCCATATCATCACAAGGCTCCATGTCCCCTATAATCACAATGCTCCATGCCTTTTTCCTCACAATGCTCCAGAATTCTTGTCATCACAATGTTCCAGGACCGTGGCATCACAATGCTACATGACCCTGGTCATCACAGTTCTCCATGACCTTTGTCATCACAATGCCCTAGGTCGCTTTTCATCACAATTCTCAATGACCACTTTAATCACTATGCTCGCTGACCATTTTCATCACATTTCTCTGTTGTCATTACAATTCCCCATGGCCCCTTTCTTCACAATGCTCCATGATGCCTGTCATCACAATGCTCCATGGCTTTTGTTATCACAATGCTCCAGGACCAGTTTCATCACAATAGTCCATCCCCCTTGTCATCACAGTGCACAATGAAACATTTCATTACAATGCTCCATGACACTTGTCATCACAATGCTCCATGGCCTTTATCGTCACAATGCTCCCAGGCACTTTTCATCACGATGTTCCATGAAACCTTTCATCACATCATCACATTGCTCCATGACCATTGTCATCACAATAGTCCATACCCTTGTCAACACAATGCTGCATAATCCCTGTCATCACAATTCTCCATGACTGCTGTCATCACAATAATCCAGGACAATTTTCATAACAATGCTTCATGCCCCCAGTCATCACAGTGCTCCATGATACCTTTCATCACAATTCCTAGATGATCAATGTCATCACAATGCCCCATGACACCTGTCATCACAATTCGCTATGACCCTTGTCATCACAATACTCAATGAACCGTGTCATCACAGTGTTCCAGGACACATGTCATCACAATGATCCATGACTACTTTCATCACAATGCTCCAGTACACCTGTCATCACAATGCTCCAATAAACCTGTCATCACAATGCTCCATAGCCCCTGTTATCATATTGCTCCATGAATTCTTTCATCACAATGCTCCATGCCCCCTGTCATTACAGTGCCCCGTAACCCCTCTAATCACAATGCTGCATGACCCTGTCATCTCAATGCTACATGACACCTGTCATCATATTGTTCCATGGCCTATGTATTCACAATGCTCCATGGACCCTGTAATCACACTGCTCCATGTTCCCTTTCAACACAATGCTCAATGACCCCTGTCATCACAATGTTCCATGAAAGTTGTCTTCAAAATGCTCCATGACCCCGGTCACCACAAGGTTCCCTGCCCTTGTCATCACAATGCTCCATGACCCTTGGAATCACAATGGTACATGGCCTTGTCATCACAAAGTTCCACGGCGTCTGTCATCACCATTCTCCATGGACTTTCTCATCACAATGCTCTATGACCCCTGTCATCACAATGCTTGATGACCATTGTCATCACAATGCTCCAAGGCCCCTGTCATCACAATGCCTTATGGTCTTTGTAATCACAATGCTCAATGACCCTTGTCATCACAATGCTCCATGCCGTTGTCATCACAATGCTCCATGGCCCCTGTAATCACAATGCTCCATGCCCTTGTCATCACAATGCTCCAGAACACTTGTCATCATAATACTCCATTCCCGTGTCATCCCATTGCTCAATGACACTTGTCATCGAAATGTTCCTTGGCCTTTTTCATCACAGTGGTCCATGATACCTTTAATCAAAATTCTACATGACCACTGTCATCACAATGCAAGATGACCAATGTCATCACAATGCCCCATGACACGTGTCATCACAATTCACCTTGGCCCTTTTCATCTCAATGCTGTATGAACCGTGTCATCACTAGGTTCCAGGACACTTGTCATCACAGTGATCCATGACCACTTTCATCACAATTCTCCATGAACTCTGTTATCTCAACGCTCCATGGCCATTTTATTCACAATGCAGCATTGTCCCGATAATCGCGTTGCTCCATGAACACTTTCATCACAATGCTCCTTGCCCACTGTCACCATAATGCCCCATGACGTCTCTCATCACTGTGCTCCAAGGCCACTCTCATTGAAATGCTCCATGATCTGTGTCAGCACAATATTGCATGACACTTGTCATCACAATGCTCCATGATCCCTGTAATCAAAATGATCCCTGCCAATGTCATCACAATGCTCCATGTCTCCTGTAATCACAATGCTCCATGCCCTTGTCATCACAATGCTCCAGGTCTGTTGTCATCACCAAGCTTCATGCCCGTGTCATCACAATGCTCCATGAATCTTGTGTTCACAATGCTCCATGGCCCATGTCATCACAATGCTCCATGACCCCTGTCATCACAATGCTCCATGATACCTTTCATCACAATTCCAGATGACCACTGTCATCCCAATGTCCCATGACAGCTGTCATCACAATTTGCTATGACCCTTGTCATCACAATACTCGATGAACCATGTCATCACAGTGTTCCAGGACACATGTCATCAAAATGATCCATGACTCCTTTCATCACAATGCTCCAATACACCTGTCATCACAATGCTCCAATAAACCTGTCATCACAATGCTCCATGGCACCTGTTATCATATTGCTCCATGACACCTGTCATCACAATGCTCCATGACACTTGTCATCACAACGCTCCATGGCCTTTATGGTCACAATGCTCCCAGGCACTTTTTTTTTTTTTTTTTTTTGTATTAGTTGTTTTGTTTGTTTTTTTATACTGCAGGTTCTTATTAGGCATCAATTTTATACATATCAGTGTATACATGTCAATCCCAATCGCCCAATTCAGCACACCACCATCCCCACCTCACCGCAGTTTTCCCCTCTTGGTGTCCATATGTCCATTCTCTACATCTGTGTCTCAACTTCTGCCCTGCAAACTGGCTCATCTGTACCATTTTTCTAGGTTCCACATACATGCATTAATATATGATATTTGTTTTTCTCTTTCTGACTTACTTCACTCTGTATGACAGTCTCTAGATCCATCCACGTCTCAACAAATGACTCAATTTCGTTCCTTTTTATGGCTGAGTAATATTCCATTGTATATATGTACCACATCTTCTTTATCCATTCGTCTGTTGATGGGCATTTAGGTTGCTTCCATGACCTGGCTATTGTAAATAGTGCTGCAATGAACATTCGGGTGCATGTGTCTTTTTGAATTACGGTTTTCTCTGGGTATATGCCCAGTAGTGGGATTGCTGGGTCATATGGTAATTCTATTTTTAGTTTTTTAAGGAACCTCCATATTGTTCTCCATAGTGGCTGTATCAATTTACATTCCCACCAACAGTGCAAGAGGGTTCCCTTTTCTCCACACCCTCTCCAGCATTTGTTCTTTGTAGATTTTCTGATGATGCCCATTCTAACAGGAGTGAGGTGATACCTCATTGTAGTTTTGATTTGCATTTCTCTAATAATTAGTGATGTTGAGCAGCTTTTCATGTGCTTCGTGGCCGTCTGTATGTCTTCTTTGGAGAAATGTCTATTTAGGTCTTCTGCCCATTTTTGGATTGCGGTGTTTGTTTCTTTGATATTGAGCTGAATGAGCTGTTTATATATTTTGGAGATTAATCCTTTGTCCGTTGATTCATTTGCAAATATTTTCTCCCATTCTGAGGGTTGTCTTTTCGTCTTGTTTATGGTTTCCTTTGCTGTGCAAAAGCTTTGAAGTTTCATTAGGTCCCACTTGTTTATTTTTGTTTTTATTTCCATTACTCTAGGAGGTGGATCAAAAAAGATCTTGCTGTGATTTATGTCAAAGAGTGTTCTTCCTATGTTTTCCTCTAAGAGTTTTATAGTGTCCAGTCTTATATTTAGGTCTCTAATCCATTTTGAGTTTATTTTTGTGTATGGTGTTAGGGAGTATTCTAATTTCATTCTTTTACATGTAGCTGTCCAGTTTTCCCAACACCACTTATTGAAGAGACTGTCTTTTCTCCATTGTATATCTTTGCCTCCTTTGTCATAGATTAGTTGACCATAGGTGCGTGGGTTAATCTCTGGGCTTTCTATCTTGTTCCATTGATCTATGTTTCTGTTTTTGTGCCAGTACCATATTGTCTTGATTACTGTAGCTTTGTAGTATAGTCTGAAGTCAGGGAGTCTGATTCCTCCAGCTCCATTTTTTTGCCTCAAGACTGCTTTGGCTATTCGGGGTCTTTTGTGTCTCCATACAAATTTTAAGATGATTTGTTCTAGCTCCGTAAAAAATGCCATTGGTAATTTGATAGGGATTGCATTGAATCTGTAGATTGCTTTGGGTAGTATACTCATTTTCACAATGTTGATTCTTCCAATCCAAGAACATGGTATATCTCTCCATCTGTTGGTATCATCTTTAATTTCTTTCATCAGTGTCTTATAGTTTTCTGCATACAGGTCTTTTGTCTCCCTAGGTAGGTTTATTCCTAGGTATTTTATTCTTTTTGTTGCAATGGTAAATGGGAGTGTTTCCATAATTTCTCTTTCAGAGTTTTCATCATTAGTGTATAGGAATGCAAGAGATTTCTGTGCATTAATTTTGTATCCTGCAACTTTACCATATTCATTAATTAGCTCTAGCAGTTTTCTGGTGGCAGTTTTAGGATTCTCTATGTATAGTATCATGTCATCCGCAAACAGTGACAGTTTTACTTCCTCTTTTCCAATTTGTATTCCTTTTATTTCTTTTTCTTCTCTGATTGCCGTGGCTAGGACTTCCAGAACTATGTTGAATAATAGTGGTGAGAGTGGGCAACCTTGTCTCGTTCCTGATCTTAGAGGAAATGCTTTCAGTTTTTCACCATTGAGAATGATGTTTGCTGTGGGTTTGTCATATATGGCCTTTATTATGTTGAGGTAGGTTCCCTCTATGCCCACTTTCTGGAGAGTTTTTATCATAAATGGGTGTTGAATTTTGTCAAAAGCTTTTTCTGCATCTATTGAGATGATCATATGGTTTTTATTCTTCAGTTTGTTAATATGGTGTATCACATTGATTGATTTGCGTATATTGAAGAATCCTTGCATCCCTGGGATAAATCCCACTTGATCGTGGTGTATGATCCTTTTAATGTGTTGTTGGATTCTGTTTGCTAGTATTTTGCTGAGGATTTTTGCATCTATATTCATCAGTGATATTGGTCTGTAATTTTCTTTTTTTGTAGTGTCTTTGTCTGGTTTTGGTATCAGGGTGATGGTGGCCCAGGCACTTTTCATCACGATGTTCCATGAAACCTTTCATCACATTGCTCCATAACCATTGTCATCACAATAGTCCATACCCTTGTCAACACAATGCTGCATAATCACTGTCATCACAATTCTCCATGACTGCTGTCATCACAATAATCCAGGACAATATTCATAACAGTGCTTCATGCCCCCGGTCATCACAGTGCTCCATGATACCTTTCATCACAATTCCTAGATGATCAATGTCATCACAATGCCCCATGACACCGGTCATCACAATTCGCTATGACCCTTGTCATCACAATACTCGATGAACCGTGTCATCACAGTGTTCCAGGACACATGTCATCACAATGATCCATGACTACTTTCATCACAATGCTCTAATACACCTGTCATCAAAATGCTCCAATACACCTGTCATCACAATGCTCTATGGCCCCTGTTATCATATTTCTCCATGATATATTTCATCACAGTCTCCATGACCACTGTCATCACCATGCCTCATAACGCCTGTCATCTCAATGCTCCATGGCCCCTTTCATCACAATGCTCCATGAACCCAGTCATCACAATGTTCCCTGCCCTTTTCATCACAATGCTCCATGGGTCCTGTCACCACAATTCTCCATGCCCTTGTCATCAAAATGTTCCAGAACTCTTGTCATCATAATGCTCCATGCCAATGTCATCAAAATGCTCCAATACACCTGTCATAACAATGCTCCATGGCCTTTGTCATCACAATGTTCCATGGCCCCTGTCATCACAATGCTCCATGCCCTTGCCATCAAAATGCTCCAGAACTCTTGTCATCATAATGCTCCATGCCAATGTCATCAAAATGCTCCATGACACTTGTCATCACAATGCTCCATGGCCTTTGTCATCACAATGTTCCATGGCCCCTGTCATCACAGTGCTCCATGATACCTTTCATCACAATTCTAGATGACCACTGTCATCACAATACCCCATGACAGATGTCATCACAATTCGTCATGGTCCTT
Source organism: Balaenoptera physalus (assembly GCF_965194825.1). Taxonomy (NCBI): domain Eukaryota; kingdom Metazoa; phylum Chordata; class Mammalia; order Artiodactyla; family Balaenopteridae; genus Balaenoptera; species Balaenoptera physalus. Next base: position 104,551 of record NW_028125197.1, read on the forward strand.
GTCATCACAATGCTCCATGAAACGTGTCATCAGAATGTTCCAGGACACTTGTCATCACAATGATCCATGATCACTTTCATCACAATGCTCCATGAACCCTGTCATCTCAATGCTCCATAACCTTTGTATTCACAATGCTCCATGGCCCCTGTCATCACAGTGCTCCATGACCCCTTTCATCACAATGCTCCAACACCGCTGTCATCACAATGCCCCATGACGCCTGCCATCACAAATCTCCAAGCCCTCTCTTACCAAAAAGCTCCATGACCCCTGTCATCACAATGTTCTCTGCCCATATCATCACAATGCTCCTTGTCACCTTTAATCACAATGCTCCATGCCCTTGTCATCACAATGCTCCAGGTCTGTTGTCATCACCAAGCTTCATGCCCGTGTCATCACAATGCTCCATGAATCTTGTGTTCACAATGCTCCATGGCCCATGTCATCACAATGCTCCATGACCCCTGTCATCACAATGCTCCATGATACCTTTCATCACAATTCCAGATGACCACTGTCATCCCAATGTCCCATGACAGCTGTCATCACAATTTGCTATGACCCTTGTCATCACAATACTCGATGAACCATGTCATCACAGTGTTCCAGGACACATGTCATCAAAATGATCCATGACTCCTTTCATCACAATGCTCCAATACACCTGTCATCACAATGCTCCAATAAACCTGTCATCACAATGCTCCATGGCACCTGTTATCATATTGCTCCATGACACCTGTCATCACAATGCTCCATGACACTTGTCATCACAACGCTCCATGGCCTTTATGGTCACAATGCTCCCAGGCACTTTTTTTTTTTTTTTTTTTTTGTATTAGTTGTTTTGTTTGTTTTTTTATACTGCAGGTTCTTATTAGGCATCAATTTTATACATATCAGTGTATACATGTCAATCCCAATCGCCCAATTCAGCACACCACCATCCCCACCTCACCGCAGTTTTCCCCTCTTGGTGTCCATATGTCCATTCTCTACATCTGTGTCTCAACTTCTGCCCTGCAAACTGGCTCATCTGTACCATTTTTCTAGGTTCCACATACATGCATTAATATATGATATTTGTTTTTCTCTTTCTGACTTACTTCACTCTGTATGACAGTCTCTAGATCCATCCACGTCTCAACAAATGACTCAATTTCGTTCCTTTTCATGGCTGAGTAATATTCCATTGTATATATGTACCACATCTTCTTTATCCATTCGTCTGTTGATGGGCATTTAGGTTGCTTCCATGACCTGGCTATTGTAAATAGTGCTGCAATGAACATTCGGGTGCATGTGTCTTTTTGAATTACGGTTTTCTCTGGGTATATGCCCAGTAGTGGGATTCCTGGGTCATATGGTAATTCTATTTTTAGTTTTTTAAGGAACCTCCATATTGTTCTCCATAGTGGCTGTATCAATTTACATTCCCACCAACAGTGCAAGAGGGTTCCCTTTTCTCCACACCCTCTCCAGCATTTGTTGTTTGTAGATTTTCTGATGATGCCCATTCTAACAGGAGTGAGGTGATACCTCATTGTAGTTTTGATTTGCATTTCTCTAATAATTAGTGATGTTGAGCAGCTTTTCATGTGCTTCGTGGCCGTCTGTATGTCTTCTTTGGAGAAATGTCTATTTAGGTCTTCTGCCCATTTTTGGATTGCGGTGTTTGTTTCTTTGATATTGAGCTGAATGAGCTGTTTATATATTTTGGAGATTAATCCTTTGTCCGTTGATTCATTTGCAAATATTTTCTCCCATTCTGAGGGTTGTCTTTTCGTCTTGTTTATGGTTTCCTTTGCTGTGCAAAAGCTTTGAAGTTTCATTAGGTCCCACTTGTTTATTTTTGTTTTTATTTCCATTACTCTAGGAGGTGGATCAAAAAAGATCTTGCTGTGATTTATGTCAAAGAGTGTTCTTCCTATGTTTTCCTCTAAGAGTTTTATAGTGTCCAGTCTTATATTTAGGTCTCTAATCCATTTTGAGTTTATTTTTGTGTATGGTGTTAGGGAGTATTCTAATTTCATTCTTTTACATGTAGCTGTCCAGTTTTCCCAACACCACTTATTGAAGAGACTGTCTTTTCTCCATTGTATATCTTTGCCTCCTTTGTCATAGATTAGTTGACCATAGGTGCGTGGGTTAATCTCTGGGCTTTCTATCTTGTTCCATTGATCTATGTTTCTGTTTTTGTGCCAGTACCATATTGTCTTGATTACTGTAGCTTTGTAGTATAGTCTGAAGTCAGGGAGTCTGATTCCTCCAGCTCCATTTTTTTGCCTCAAGACTGCTTTGGCTATTCGGGGTCTTTTGTGTCTCCATACAAATTTTAAGATGATTTGTTCTAGCTCCGTAAAAAATGCCATTGGTAATTTGATAGGGATTGCATTGAATCTGTAGATTGCTTTGGGTAGTATACTCATTTTCACAATGTTGATTCTTCCAATCCAAGAACATGGTATATCTCTCCATCTGTTGGTATCATCTTTAATTTCTTTCATCAGTGTCTTATAGTTTTCTGCATACAGGTCTTTTGTCTCCCTAGGTAGGTTTATTCCTAGGTATTTTATTCTTTTTGTTGCAATGGTAAATGGGAGTGTTTCCATAATTTCTCTTTCAGAGTTTTCATCATTAGTGTATAGGAATGCAAGAGATTTCTGTGCATTAATTTTGTATCCTGCAACTTTACCATATTCATTAATTAGCTCTAGCAGTTTTCTGGTGGCAGTTTTAGGATTCTCTATGTATAGTATCATGTCATCCGCAAACAGTGACAGTTTTACTTCCTCTTTTCCAATTTGTATTCCTTTTATTTCTTTTTCTTCTCTGATTGCCGTGGCTAGGACTTCCAGAACTATGTTGAATAATAGTGGTGAGAGTGGGCAACCTTGTCTCGTTCCTGATCTTAGAGGAAATGCTTTCAGTTTTTCACCATTGAGAATGATGTTTGCTGTGGGTTTGTCATATATGGCCTTTATTATGTTGAGGTAGGTTCCCTGTATGCCCACTTTCTGGAGAGTTTTTATCATAAATGGGTGTTGAATTTTGTCAAAAGCTTTTTCTGCATCTATTGAGATGATCATATGGTTTTTATTCTTCAGTTTGTTAATATGGTGTATCACATTAATTGATTTGCGTATATTGAAGAATCCTTGCATCCCTGGGATAAATCCCACGTGATCGTGGTGTATGATCCTTTTAATGTGTTGTTGGATTCTGTTTGCTAGTATTTTGCTGAGGATTTTTGCATCTATATTCATCAGTGATATTGGTCTGTAATTTTCTTTTTTTGTAGTGTCTTTGTCTGGTTTTGGTATCAGGGTGATGGTGGCCCAGGCACTTTTCATCACGATGTTCCATGAAACCTTTCATCACATTGCTCCATAACCATTGTCATCACAATAGTCCATACCCTTGTCAACACAATGCTGCATAATCACTGTCATCACAATTCTCCATGACTGCTGTCATCACAATAATCCAGGACAATATTCATAACAGTGCTTCATGCCCCCGGTCATCACAGTGCTCCATGATACCTTTCATCACAATTCCTAGATGATCAATGTCATCACAATGCCCCATGACACCGGTCATCACAATTCGCTATGACCCTTGTCATCACAATACTCGATGAACCGTGTCATCACAGTGTTCCAGGACACATGTCATCACAATGATCCATGACTACTTTCATCACAATGCTCTAATACACCTGTCATCAAAATGCTCCAATACACCTGTCATCACAATGCTCTATGGCCCCTGTTATCATATTTCTCCATGATATATTTCATCACAAGTCTCCATGACCACTGTCATCACCATGCCTCATAACGCCTGTCATCTCAATGCTCCATGGCCCCTTTCATCACAATGCTCCATGAACCCAGTCATCACAATGTTCCCTGCCCTTTTCATCACAATGCTCCATGGGTCCTGTCACCACAATTCTCCATGCCCTTGTCATCAAAATGTTCCAGAACTCTTGTCATCATAATGCTCCATGCCAATGTCATCAAAATGCTCCAATACACCTGTCATAACAATGCTCCATGGCCTTTGTCATCACAATGTTCCATGGCCCCTGTCATCACAATGCTCCATGCCCTTGCCATCAAAATGCTCCAGAACTCTTGTCATCATAATGCTCCATGCCAATGTCATCAAAATGCTCCATGACACTTGTCATCACAATGCTCCATGGCCTTTGTCATCACAATGTTCCATGGCCCCTGTCATCACAGTGCTCCATGATACCTTTCATCACAATTCTAGATGACCACTGTCATCACAATACCCCATGACAGATGTCATCACAATTCGTCATGGTCCTTGTCATCACAATGCTCCATGAAACGTGTCATCAGAATGTTCCAGGACACTTGTCATCACAATGATCCATGATCACTTTCATCACAATGCTCCATGAACCCTGTCATCTCAATGCTCCATAACCTTTGTATTCACAATGCTCCATGGCCCCTGTCATCACAGTGCTCCATGACCCCTTTCATCACAATGCTCCAACACCGCTGTCATCACAATGCCCCATGACGCCTGCCATCACAAATCTCCAAGCCCTCTCTTACCAAAAAGCTCCATGACCCCTGTCATCACAATGTTCTCTGCCCATATCATCACAATGCTCCTTGTCACCTTTAATCACAATGCTCCATGCCCTTTCATCACAATGCTCCAGAATTCTTGTCATCGCAATGTTCCTTGACCGTGTCATCACAATGCTCCATGACCCTTGTCATCACAAAGCTCCATGACCCCTGTCATCACAATGATCCATGACTCCTTTCCTCACAGTGCTCCATTACCCTTTTCATCACAATGCTCCATGCCATTGTCAGCACAATGCTCCATGACACCTGTCATCACAATGCTCCATGGCCTTTGTCATCACAATGCTCCATGGCCCCTGTAATCACAGTGCTCCATGACCCGTTTCATCTCAATGCTCCATGACCTCACTCATCACAATGCTCCATGGCCCTTGTCATCACAGTGCTCCAAGCCTTTGTCATCACACTGCTCCATGGCCCCTGTAATCACAATGCTCCATGCCCTTGTCATCACAAGGCTCCAGAACTCTTGTCATTATAATGCTCCATGTCCGTTTCATCACCATTCTCCATGACACTTGTCATCACAATGCCTCAGGTCTGTTGTCATCACCATGCTTCATGCCCGTGTCATCACAATGCTCCATGAATCTTATCTTCACAACGCTCCATGGCCCATGTCATCACAGTGCTCCATGACCCCTGTCAACACAACGCCTGATGACCCCTGTCATCAAAATGCTAAATGGCACTTGTCATCACAATGCTCTATGACGCCTGTCATCACTATTCTCCATGTCACTTGTTATCACAATGCTCCATGGCCCCTGTAATCACAGTACTCCATGACCCCTTTCATCACAATGCCCAATGCCACCTCTCATCACAATTCTCCATGGCATTTGTCATCACGATGCTCCATGACATCTGTCGTCACAATGCTCCATGACACTTGTCATCACAATGCTCGATGCCCCTTGTCATCACAATGTTCCTTGGTGCTTTTCATCGCAATGCTCCATGACAACTTTCATCAAAATACTCCAAGATTTGTTTCATCACAATGCTCCATGGCCCTTGTCATTACAAATCCACATAATCCCTTTCATCACAATTCTCCTTGGCAACTTACATAAAAATGCTCCATGCCCCTGTCATCACAATGCCCAATGATACCTGTTTTTACAATGATCCATGACCCTTGTCATCACAAGGCTCCATGTCCCTTGTATTCACAATGCTCCATGACCTCACTCATCACAATGCCCCATGACCCCTTTAATCACAATGCTCCATGGCCCTTGTCATCACAGTGTTCCAAGCCTTTGTCATCACACTGCTCCATGGCCCCTGTAATCACAATGCTCCATGCCCTTGTCATCACAAGGCTCCAGAACTCTTGTCATTATAATGCTCCATGTCCGTTTCATCACCATTCTCCATGACACTTGTCATCACAATGCTCCATGGCCCCTCTCATTACTGTGCTCCATAATAACTTTAATCACATTTCTAGATGACCACTGCCATCACAATGCCCCATGACATTGTCATCACAATTCGCCATGACCATTGTCATCACAATGCTCCATGAACCATGTCATCACAGGTTCCCAGGACTCTTGTCATCACAATGATCCATTACCACTTTCATCACAATGCTCCATGACCACTGTCATCTCAATGCTCCATGGCCTTTTTATTCACAATGCTCCATGGCCCCTGTAATTACAGTGTTCCATAACACCTTTCATCATAATGCTCCATGACCACTGCCATCTCAATGCCCCAATACGTCTGTCATCACAATTCTCCAAGGCCATTCTCATCACATTGCTCCATGACACCTGTCATCACAGTGTTCCCTGTCCATATCATCACAAGGCTCCATGTCCCCTATAATCACAATGCTCCATGCCTTTTTCCTCACAATGCTCCAGAATTCTTGTCATCACAATGTTCCAGGACCGTGGCATCACAATGCTACATGACCCTGGTCATCACAGTTCTCCATGACCTTTGTCATCACAATGCCCTAGGTCGCTTTTCATCACAATTCTCAATGACCACTTTAATCACTATGCTCGCTGACCATTTTCATCACATTTCTCTGTTGTCATTACAATTCCCCATGGCCCCTTTCTTCACAATGCTCCATGATGCCTGTCATCACAATGCTCCATGGCTTTTGTTATCACAATGCTCCAGGACCAGTTTCATCACAATAGTCCATCCCCCTTGTCATCACAGTGCACAATGAAACATTTCATTACAATGCTCCATGACACTTGTCATCACAATGCTCCATGGCCTTTATCGTCACAATGCTCCCAGGCACTTTTCATCACGATGTTCCATGAAACCTTTCATCACATCATCACATTGCTCCATGACCATTGTCATCACAATAGTCCATACCCTTGTCAACACAATGCTGCATAATCCCTGTCATCACAATTCTCCATGACTGCTGTCATCACAATAATCCAGGACAATTTTCATAACAATGCTTCATGCCCCCAGTCATCACAGTGCTCCATGATACCTTTCATCACAATTCCTAGATGATCAATGTCATCACAATGCCCCATGACACCTGTCATCACAATTCGCTATGACCCTTGTCATCACAATACTCAATGAACCGTGTCATCACAGTGTTCCAGGACACATGTCATCACAATGATCCATGACTACTTTCATCACAATGCTCCAGTACACCTGTCATCACAATGCTCCAATAAACCTGTCATCACAATGCTCCATAGCCCCTGTTATCATATTGCTCCATGAATTCTTTCATCACAATGCTCCATGCCCCCTGTCATTACAGTGCCCCGTAACCCCTCTAATCACAATGCTGCATGACCCTGTCATCTCAATGCTACATGACACCTGTCATCATATTGTTCCATGGCCTATGTATTCACAATGCTCCATGGACCCTGTAATCACACTGCTCCATGTTCCCTTTCAACACAATGCTCAATGACCCCTGTCATCACAATGTTCCATGAAAGTTGTCTTCAAAATGCTCCATGACCCCGGTCACCACAAGGTTCCCTGCCCTTGTCATCACAATGCTCCATGACCCTTGGAATCACAATGGTACATGGCCTTGTCATCACAAAGTTCCACGGCGTCTGTCATCACCATTCTCCATGGACTTTCTCATCACAATGCTCTATGACCCCTGTCATCACAATGCTTGATGACCATTGTCATCACAATGCTCCAAGGCCCCTGTCATCACAATGCCTTATGGTCTTTGTAATCACAATGCTCAATGACCCTTGTCATCACAATGCTCCATGCCGTTGTCATCACAATGCTCCATGGCCCCTGTAATCACAATGCTCCATGCCCTTGTCATCACAATGCTCCAGAACACTTGTCATCATAATACTCCATTCCCGTGTCATCCCATTGCTCAATGACACTTGTCATCGAAATGTTCCTTGGCCTTTTTCATCACAGTGGTCCATGATACCTTTAATCAAAATTCTACATGACCACTGTCATCACAATGCAAGATGACCAATGTCATCACAATGCCCCATGACACGTGTCATCACAATTCACCTTGGCCCTTTTCATCTCAATGCTGTATGAACCGTGTCATCACTAGGTTCCAGGACACTTGTCATCACAGTGATCCATGACCACTTTCATCACAATTCTCCATGAACTCTGTTATCTCAACGCTCCATGGCCATTTTATTCACAATGCAGCATTGTCCCGATAATCGCGTTGCTCCATGAACACTTTCATCACAATGCTCCTTGCCCACTGTCACCATAATGCCCCATGACGTCTCTCATCACTGTGCTCCAAGGCCACTCTCATTGAAATGCTCCATGATCTGTGTCAGCACAATATTGCATGACACTTGTCATCACAATGCTCCATGATCCCTGTAATCAAAATGATCCCTGCCAATGTCATCACAATGCTCCATGTCTCCTGTAATCACAATGCTCCATGCCCTTGTCATCACAATGCTCCAGGTCTGTTGTCATCACCAAGCTTCATGCCCGTGTCATCACAATGCTCCATGAATCTTGTGTTCACAATGCTCCATGGCCCATGTCATCACAATGCTCCATGACCCCTGTCATCACAATGCTCCATGATACCTTTCATCACAATTCCAGATGACCACTGTCATCCCAATGTCCCATGACAGCTGTCATCACAATTTGCTATGACCCTTGTCATCACAATACTCGATGAACCATGTCATCACAGTGTTCCAGGACACATGTCATCAAAATGATCCATGACTCCTTTCATCACAATGCTCCAATACACCTGTCATCACAATGCTCCAATAAACCTGTCATCACAATGCTCCATGGCACCTGTTATCATATTGCTCCATGACACCTGTCATCACAATGCTCCATGACACTTGTCATCACAACGCTCCATGGCCTTTATGGTCACAATGCTCCCAGGCACTTTTTTTTTTTTTTTTTTTTTGTATTAGTTGTTTTGTTTGTTTTTTTATACTGCAGGTTCTTATTAGGCATCAATTTTATACATATCAGTGTATACATGTCAATCCCAATCGCCCAATTCAGCACACCACCATCCCCACCTCACCGCAGTTTTCCCCTCTTGGTGTCCATATGTCCATTCTCTACATCTGTGTCTCAACTTCTGCCCTGCAAACTGGCTCATCTGTACCATTTTTCTAGGTTCCACATACATGCATTAATATATGATATTTGTTTTTCTCTTTCTGACTTACTTCACTCTGTATGACAGTCTCTAGATCCATCCACGTCTCAACAAATGACTCAATTTCGTTCCTTTTTATGGCTGAGTAATATTCCATTGTATATATGTACCACATCTTCTTTATCCATTCGTCTGTTGATGGGCATTTAGGTTGCTTCCATGACCTGGCTATTGTAAATAGTGCTGCAATGAACATTCGGGTGCATGTGTCTTTTTGAATTACGGTTTTCTCTGGGTATATGCCCAGTAGTGGGATTGCTGGGTCATATGGTAATTCTATTTTTAGTTTTTTAAGGAACCTCCATATTGTTCTCCATAGTGGCTGTATCAATTTACATTCCCACCAACAGTGCAAGAGGGTTCCCTTTTCTCCACACCCTCTCCAGCATTTGTTGTTTGTAGATTTTCTGATGATGCCCATTCTAACAGGAGTGAGGTGATACCTCATTGTAGTTTTGATTTGCATTTCTCTAATAATTAGTGATGTTGAGCAGCTTTTCATGTGCTTCGTGGCCGTCTGTATGTCTTCTTTGGAGAAATGTCTATTTAGGTCTTCTGCCCATTTTTGGATTGCGGTGTTTGTTTCTTTGATATTGAGCTGAATGAGCTGTTTATATATTTTGGAGATTAATCCTTTGTCCGTTGATTCATTTGCAAATATTTTCTCCCATTCTGAGGGTTGTCTTTTCGTCTTGTTTATGGTTTCCTTTGCTGTGCAAAAGCTTTGAAGTTTCATTAGGTCCCACTTGTTTATTTTTGTTTTTATTTCCATTACTCTAGGAGGTGGATCAAAAAAGATCTTGCTGTGATTTATGTCAAAGAGTGTTCTTCCTATGTTTTCCTCTAAGAGTTTTATAGTGTCCAGTCTTATATTTAGGTCTCTAATCCATTTTGAGTTTATTTTTGTGTATGGTGTTAGGGAGTATTCTAATTTCATTCTTTTACATGTAGCTGTCCAGTTTTCCCAACACCACTTATTGAAGAGACTGTCTTTTCTCCATTGTATATCTTTGCCTCCTTTGTCATAGATTAGTTGACCATAGGTGCGTGGGTTAATCTCTGGGCTTTCTATCTTGTTCCATTGATCTATGTTTCTGTTTTTGTGCCAGTACCATATTGTCTTGATTACTGTAGCTTTGTAGTATAGTCTGAAGTCAGGGAGTCTGATTCCTCCAGCTCCATTTTTTTGCCTCAAGACTGCTTTGGCTATTCGGGGTCTTTTGTGTCTCCATACAAATTTTAAGATGATTTGTTCTAGCTCCGTAAAAAATGCCATTGGTAATTTGATAGGGATTGCATTGAATCTGTAGATTGCTTTGGGTAGTATACTCATTTTCACAATGTTGATTCTTCCAATCCAAGAACATGGTATATCTCTCCATCTGTTGGTATCATCTTTAATTTCTTTCATCAGTGTCTTATAGTTTTCTGCATACAGGTCTTTTGTCTCCCTAGGTAGGTTTATTCCTAGGTATTTTATTCTTTTTGTTGCAATGGTAAATGGGAGTGTTTCCATAATTTCTCTTTCAGAGTTTTCATCATTAGTGTATAGGAATGCAAGAGATTTCTGTGCATTAATTTTGTATCCTGCAACTTTACCATATTCATTAATTAGCTCTAGCAGTTTTCTGGTGGCAGTTTTAGGATTCTCTATGTATAGTATCATGTCATCCGCAAACAGTGACAGTTTTACTTCCTCTTTTCCAATTTGTATTCCTTTTATTTCTTTTTCTTCTCTGATTGCCGTGGCTAGGACTTCCAGAACTATGTTGAATAATAGTGGTGAGAGTGGGCAACCTTGTCTCGTTCCTGATCTTAGAGGAAATGCTTTCAGTTTTTCACCATTGAGAATGATGTTTGCTGTGGGTTTGTCATATATGGCCTTTATTATGTTGAGGTAGGTTCCCTGTATGCCCACTTTCTGGAGAGTTTTTATCATAAATGGGTGTTGAATTTTGTCAAAAGCTTTTTCTGCATCTATTGAGATGATCATATGGTTTTTATTCTTCATTTTGTTAATATGGTGTATCACATTGATTGATTTGCGTATATTGAAGAATCCTTGCATCCCTGGGATAAATCCCACTTGATCGTGGTGTATGATCCTTTTAATGTGTTGTTGGATTCTGTTTGCTAGTATTTTGCTGAGGATTTTTGCATCTATATTCATCAGTGATATTGGTCTGTAATTTTCTTTTTTTGTAGTGTCTTTGTCTGGTTTTGGTATCAGGGTGATGGTGGCCCAGGCACTTTTCATCACGATGTTCCATGAAACCTTTCATCACATTGCTCCATAACCATTGTCATCACAATAGTCCATACCCTTGTCAACACAATGCTGCATAATCACTGTCATCACAATTCTCCATGACTGCTGTCATCACAATAATCCAGGACAATATTCATAACAGTGCTTCATGCCCCCGGTCATCACAGTGCTCCATGATACCTTTCATCACAATTCCTAGATGATCAATGTCATCACAATGCCCCATGACACCGGTCATCACAATTCGCTATGACCCTTGTCATCACAATACTCGATGAACCGTGTCATCACAGTGTTCCAGGACACATGTCATCACAATGATCCATGACTACTTTCATCACAATGCTCTAATACACCTGTCATCAAAATGCTCCAATACACCTGTCATCACAATGCTCTATGGCCCCTGTTATCATATTTCTCCATGATATATTTCATCACAAGTCTCCATGACCACTGTCATCACCATGCCTCATAACGCCTGTCATCTCAATGCTCCATGGCCCCTTTCATCACAATGCTCCATGAACCCAGTCATCACAATGTTCCCTGCCCTTTTCATCACAATGCTCCATGGGTCCTGTCACCACAATTCTCCATGCCCTTGTCATCAAAATGTTCCAGAACTCTTGTCATCATAATGCTCCATGCCAATGTCATCAAAATGCTCCAATACACCTGTCATAACAATGCTCCATGGCCTTTGTCATCACAATGTTCCATGGCCCCTGTCATCACAATGCTCCATGCCCTTGCCATCAAAATGCTCCAGAACTCTTGTCATCATAATGCTCCATGCTAATGTCATCAAAATGCTCCATGACACTTGTCATCACAATGCTCCATGGCCTTTGTCATCACAATGTTCCATGGCCCCTGTCATCACAGTGCTCCATGATACCTTTCATCACAATTCTAGATGACCACTGTCATCACAATACCCCATGACAGATGTCATCACAATTCGTCATGGTCCTTGTCATCACAATGCTCCATGAAACGTGTCATCAGAATGTTCCAGGACACTTGTCATCACAATGATCCATGATCACTTTCATCACAATGCTCCATGAACCCTGTCATCTCAATGCTCCATAACCTTTGTATTCACAATGCTCCATGGCCCCTGTCATCACAGTGCTCCATGACCCCTTTCATCACAATGCTCCAACACCGCTGTCATCACAATGCCCCATGACGCCTGCCATCACAAATCTCCAAGCCCTCTCTTACCAAAAAGCTCCATGACCCCTGTCATCACAATGTTCTCTGCCCATATCATCACAATGCTCCTTGTCACCTTTAATCACAATGCTCCATGCCCTTTCATCACAATACTCCAGAATTCTTGTCATCGCAATGTTCCCTGTCCGTGTCATCACAATGCTCCATGACCCTTGTCATCACAAAGCTCCATGACCCCTGTCATCACAATGATCCATGACTCCTTTCCTCACAGTGCTCCATTACCCTTTTCATCACAATGCTCCATGCCATTGTCAGCACAATGCTCCATGACACCTGTCATCACAATGCTCCATGGCCTTTGTCATCACAATGCTCCATGGCCCCTGTAATCACAGTGCTCCATGACCCGTTTCATCTCAATGCTCCATGACCTCACTCATCACAATGCTCCATGGCCCTTGTCATCACAGTGCTCCAAGCCTTTGTCATCACACTGCTCCATGGCCCCTGTAATCACAATGCTCCATGCCCTTGTCATCACAAGGCTCCAGAACTCTTGTCATTATAATGCTCCATGTCCGTTTCATCACCATTCTCCATGACACTTGTCATCACAATGCCTCAGGTCTGTTGTCATCACCATGCTTCATGCCCGTGTCATCACAACGCTCCATGAATCTTATCTTCACAACGCTCCATGGCCCATGTCATCACAGTGCTCCATGACCCCTGTCAACACAACGCCTGATGACCCCTGTCATCAAAATGCTAAATGGCACTTGTCATCACAATGCTCTATGACGCCTGTCATCACTATTCTCCATGTCACTTGTTATCACAATGCTCCATGGCCCCTGTAATCACAGTACTCCATGACCCCTTTCATCACAATGCCCAATGCCACCTCTCATCACAATTCTCCATGGCATTTGTCATCACGATGCTCCATGACATCTGTCGTCACAATGCTCCATGACACTTGTCATCACAATGCTCGATGCCCCTTGTCATCACAATGTTCCTTGGTGCTTTTCATCGCAATGCTCCATGACAACTTTCATCAAAATACTCCAAGATTTGTTTCATCACAATGCTCCATGGCCCTTGTCATTACAAATCCACATAATCCCTTTCATCACAATTCTCCTTGGCAACTTACATAAAAATGCTCCATGCCCCTGTCATCACAATGCCCAATGATACCTGTTTTTACAATGATCCATGACCCTTGTCATCACAAGGCTCCATGTCCCTTGTATTCACAATGCTCCATGACCTCACTCATCACAATGCCCCATGACCCCTTTAATCACAATGCTCCATGGCCCTTGTCATCACAGTGTTCCAAGCCTTTGTCATCACACTGCTCCATGGCCCCTGTAATCACAATGCTCCATGCCCTTGTCATCACAAGGCTCCAGAACTCTTGTCATTATAATGCTCCATGTCCGTTTCATCACCATTCTCCATGACACTTGTCATCACAATGCTCCATGGCCCCTCTCATTACTGTGCTCCATAATAACTTTAATCACATTTCTAGATGACCACTGCCATCACAATGCCCCATGACATTGTCATCACAATTCGCCATGACCATTGTCATCACAATGCTCCATGAACCATGTCATCACAGGTTCCCAGGACTCTTGTCATCACAATGATCCATTACCACTTTCATCACAATGCTCCATGACCACTGTCATCTCAATGCTCCATGGCCTTTTTATTCACAATGCTCCATGGCCCCTGTAATTACAGTGTTCCATAACACCTTTCATCATAATGCTCCATGACCACTGCCATCTCAATGCCCCAATACGTCTGTCATCACAATTCTCCAAGGCCATTCTCATCACATTGCTCCATGACACCTGTCATCACAGTGTTCCCTGTCCATATCATCACAAGGCTCCATGTCCCCTATAATCACAATGCTCCATGCCTTTTTCCTCACAATGCTCCAGAATTCTTGTCATCACAATGTTCCAGGACCGTGGCATCAGAATGCTACATGACCCTGGTCATCACAGTTCTCCATGACCTTTGTCATCACAATGCCCTAGGTCGCTTTTCATCACAATTCTCAATGACCACTTTAATCACTATGCTCGCTGACCATTTTCATCACATTTCTCTGTTGTCATTACAATTCCCCATGGCCCCTTTCTTCACAATGCTCCATGATGCCTGTCATCACAATGCTCCATGGCTTTTGTTATCACAATGCTCCAGGACCAGTTTCATCACAATAGTCCATCCCCCTTGTCATCACAGTGCACAATGAAACCTTTCATTACAATGCTCCATGACACTTGTCATCACAATGCTCCATGGCCTTTATCGTCACAATGCTCCCAGGCACTTTTCATCACGATGTTCCATGAAACCTTTCATCACATCATCACATTGCTCCATGACCATTGTCATCACAATAGTCCATACCCTTGTCAACACAATGCTGCATAATCCCTGTCATCACAATTCTCCATGACTGCTGTCATCACAATAATCCAGGACAATTTTCATAACAATGCTTCATGCCCCCAGTCATCACAGTGCTCCATGATACCTTTCATCACAATTCCTAGATGATCAATGTCATCACAATGCCCCATGACACCTGTCATCACAATTCGCTATGACCCTTGTCATCACAATAGTCAATGAACCGTGTCATCACAGTGTTCCAGGACACATGTCATCACAATGATCCATGACTACTTTCATCACAATGCTCCAGTACACCTGACATCACAATGCTCCAATAAACCTGTCATCACAATGCTTCATAGCCCCTGTTATCATATTGCTCCATGAATTCTTTCATCACAATGCTCCATGCCCCCTGTCATCACAGTGCCCCGTAACCCCTCTAATCACAATGCTGCATGACCCTGTCATCTCAATGCTACATGACACCTGTCATCATATTGTTCCATGGCCTATGTATTCACAATGCTCCATGGACCCTGTAATCACACTGCTCCATGTTCCCTTTCAACACAATGCTCAATGACCCCTGTCATCACAATGTTCCATGAAAGTTGTCTTCAAAATGCTCCATGACCCCGGTCACCACAAGGTTCCCTGCCCTTGTCATCACAATGCTCCATGACCCTTGGAATCACAATGGTACATGGCCTTGTCATCACAAAGTTCCACGGCGTCTGTCATCACCATTCTCCATGGACTTTCTCATCACAATGCTCTATGACCCCTGTCATCACAATGCTTGATGACCATTGTCATCACAATGCTCCAAGGCCCCTGTCATCACAATGCCTTATGGTCTTTGTAATCACAATGCTCAATGACCCTTGTCATCACAATGCTCCATGCCGTTGTCATCACAATGCTCCATGGCCCCTGTAATCACAATGCTCCATGCCCTTGTCATCACAATGCTCCAGAACACTTGTCATCATAATACTCCATTCCCGTGTCATCCCATTGCTCAATGACACTTGTCATCGAAATGTTCCTTGGCCTTTTTCATCACAGTGGTCCATGATACCTTTAATCAAAATTCTACATGACCACTGTCATCACAATGCAAGATGACCAATGTCATCACAATGCCCCATGACACGTGTCATCACAATTCACCTTGGCCCTTTTCATCTCAATGCTGTATGAACCGTGTCATCACTAGGTTCCAGGACACTTGTCATCACAGTGATCCATGACCACTTTCATCACAATTCTCCATGAACTCTGTTATCTCAACGCTCCATGGCCATTTTATTCACAATGCAGCATTGTCCCGATAATCGCGTTGCTCCATGAACACTTTCATCACAATGCTCCTTGCCCACTGTCACCATAATGCCCCATGACGTCTCTCATCACTGTGCTCCAAGGCCACTCTCATTGAAATGCTCCATGATCTGTGTCAGCACAATATTGCATGACACTTGTCATCACAATGCTCCATGATCCCTGTAATCAAAATGATCCCTGCCAATGTCATCACAATGCTCCATGTCTCCTGTAATCACAATGCTCCATGCCCTTGTCATCACAATGCTCCAGGTCTGTTGTCATCACCAAGCTTCATGCCCGTGTCATCACAATGCTTCATGAATCTTGTGTTCACAATGCTCCATGGCCCATGTCATCACAATGCTCCATGACCCCTGTCATCAAAATGCTCCATGATACCTTTCATCACAATTCCAGATGACCACTGTCATCCCAATGTCCCATGACACCTGTCATCACAATTTGCTATGACCCTTGTCATCACAATACTCGATGAACCATGTCATCACAGTGTTCCAGGACACATGTCATCAAAATGATCCATGACTCCTTTCATCACAATGCTCCAATACACCTGTCATCACAATGCTCCAATAAACCTGTCATCACAATGCTCCATGGCACCTGTTATCATATTTCTCCATGACACCTGTCATCACAATGCTCCATGACACTTGTCATCACAACGCTCCATGGCCTTTATGGTCACAATGCTCCCAGGCACTTTTTTTTTTTTTTTTTTTTTGTATTAGTTGTTTTGTTTGTTTTTTTATACTGCAGGTTCTTATTAGGCATCAATTTTATACATATCAGTGTATACATGTCAATCCCAATCGCCCAATTCAGCACACCACCATCCCCACCTCACCGCAGTTTTCCCCTCTTGGTGTCCATATGTCCATTCTCTACATCTGTGTCTCAACTTCTGCCCTGCAAACTGGCTCATCTGTACCATTTTTCTAGGTTCCACATACATGCATTAATATATGATATTTGTTTTTCTCTTTCTGACTTACTTCACTCTGTATGACAGTCTCTAGATCCATCCACGTCTCAACAAATGACTCAATTTCGTTCCTTTTTATGGCTGAGTAATATTCCATTGTATATATGTACCACATCTTCTTTATCCATTCGTCTGTTGATGGGCATTTAGGTTGCTTCCATGACCTGGCTATTGTAAATAGTGCTGCAATGAACATTCGGGTGCATGTGTCTTTTTGAATTACGGTTTTCTCTGGGTATATGCCCAGTAGTGGGATTGCTGGGTCATATGGTAATTCTATTTTTAGTTTTTTAAGGAACCTCCATATTGTTCTCCATAGTGGCTGTATCAATTTACATTCCCACCAACAGTGCAAGAGGGTTCCCTTTTCTCCACACCCTCTCCAGCATTTGTTGTTTGTAGATTTTCTGATGATGCCCATTCTAACAGGAGTGAGGTGATACCTCATTGTAGTTTTGATTTGCATTTCTCTAATAATTAGTGATGTTGAGCAGCTTTTCATGTGCTTCGTGGCCGTCTGTATGTCTTCTTTGGAGAAATGTCTATTTAGGTCTTCTGCCCATTTTTGGATTGCGGTGTTTGTTTCTTTGATATTGAGCTGAATGAGCTGTTTATATATTTTGGAGATTAATCCTTTGTCCGTTGATTCATTTGCAAATATTTTCTCCCATTCTGAGGGTTGTCTTTTCGTCTTGTTTATGGTTTCCTTTGCTGTGCAAAAGCTTTGAAGTTTCATTAGGTCCCACTTGTTTATTTTTGTTTTTATTTCCATTACTCTAGGAGGTGGATCAAAAAAGATCTTGCTGTGATTTATGTCAAAGAGTGTTCTTCCTATGTTTTCCTCTAAGAGTTTTATAGTGTCCAGTCTTATATTTAGGTCTCTAATCCATTTTGAGTTTATTTTTGTGTATGGTGTTAGGGAGTATTCTAATTTCATTCTTTTACATGTAGCTGTCCAGTTTTCCCAACACCACTTATTGAAGAGACTGTCTTTTCTCCATTGTATATCTTTGCCTCCTTTGTCATAGATTAGTTGACCATAGGTGCGTGGGTTAATCTCTGGGCTTTCTATCTTGTTCCATTGATCTATGTTTCTGTTTTTGTGCCAGTACCATATTGTCTTGATTACTGTAGCTTTGTAGTATAGTCTGAAGTCAGGGAGTCTGATTCCTCCAGCTCCATTTTTTTGCCTCAAGACTGCTTTGGCTATTCGGGGTCTTTTGTGTCTCCATACAAATTTTAAGATGATTTGTTCTAGCTCCGTAAAAAATGCCATTGGTAATTTGATAGGGATTGCATTGAATCTGTAGATTGCTTTGGGTAGTATACTCATTTTCACAATGTTGATTCTTCCAATCCAAGAACATGGTATATCTCTCCATCTGTTGGTATCATCTTTAATTTCTTTCATCAGTGTCTTATAGTTTTCTGCATACAGGTCTTTTGTCTCCCTAGGTAGGTTTATTCCTAGGTATTTTATTCTTTTTGTTGCAATGGTAAATGGGAGTGTTTCCATAATTTCTCTTTCAGAGTTTTCATCATTAGTGTATAGGAATGCAAGAGATTTCTGTGCATTAATTTTGTATCCTGCAACTTTACCATATTCATTAATTAGCTCTAGCAGTTTTCTGGTGGCAGTTTTAGGATTCTCTATGTATAGTATCATGTCATCCGCAAACAGTGACAGTTTTACTTCCTCTTTTCCAATTTGTATTCCTTTTATTTCTTTTTCTTCTCTGATTGCCGTGGCTAGGACTTCCAGAACTATGTTGAATAATAGTGGTGAGAGTGGGCAACCTTGTCTCGTTCCTGATCTTAGAGGAAATGCTTTCAGTTTTTCACCATTGAGAATGATGTTTGCTGTGGGTTTGTCATATATGGCCTTTATTATGTTGAGGTAGGTTCCCTCTATGCCCACTTTCTGGAGAGTTTTTATCATAAATGGGTGTTGAATTTTGTCAAAAGCTTTTTCTGCATCTATTGAGATGATCATATGGTTTTTATTCTTCAGTTTGTTAATATGGTGTATCACATTGATTGATTTGCGTATATTGAAGAATCCTTGCATCCCTGGGATAAATCCCACTTGATCGTGGTGTATGATCCTTTTAATGTGTTGTTGGATTCTGTTTGCTAGTATTTTGCTGAGGATTTTTGCATCTATATTCATCAGTGATATTGGTCTGTAATTTTCTTTTTTTGTAGTGTCTTTGTCTGGTTTTGGTATCAGGGTGATGGTGGCCCAGGCACTTTTCATCACGATGTTCCATGAAACCTTTCATCACATTGCTCCATAACCATTGTCATCACAATAGTCCATACCCTTGTCAACACAATGCTGCATAATCACTGTCATCACAATTCTCCATGACTGCTGTCATCACAATAA
The DNA here is from genome assembly GCF_965194825.1 of Balaenoptera physalus. Classification (NCBI taxonomy): domain Eukaryota; kingdom Metazoa; phylum Chordata; class Mammalia; order Artiodactyla; family Balaenopteridae; genus Balaenoptera; species Balaenoptera physalus. The sequence continues at coordinate 124,498 of NW_028125197.1, forward strand.
TCCAGGACAATATTCATAACAGTGCTTCATGCCCCCGGTCATCACAGTGCTCCATGATACCTTTCATCACAATTCCTAGATGATCAATGTCATCACAATGCCCCATGACACCGGTCATCACAATTCGCTATGACCCTTGTCATCACAATACTCGATGAACCGTGTCATCACAGTGTTCCAGGACACATGTCATCACAATGATCCATGACTACTTTCATCACAATGCTCTAATACACCTGTCATCAAAATGCTCCAATACACCTGTCATCACAATGCTCTATGGCCCCTGTTATCATATTTCTCCATGATATATTTCATCACAAGTCTCCATGACCACTGTCATCACCATGCCTCATAACGCCTGTCATCTCAATGCTCCATGGCCCCTTTCATCACAATGCTCCATGAACCCAGTCATCACAATGTTCCCTGCCCTTTTCATCACAATGCTCCATGGGTCCTGTCACCACAATTCTCCATGCCCTTGTCATCAAAATGTTCCAGAACTCTTGTCATCATAATGCTCCATGCCAATGTCATCAAAATGCTCCAATACACCTGTCATAACAATGCTCCATGGCCTTTGTCATCACAATGTTCCATGGCCCCTGTCATCACAATGCTCCATGCCCTTGCCATCAAAATGCTCCAGAACTCTTGTCATCATAATGCTCCATGCTAATGTCATCAAAATGCTCCATGACACTTGTCATCACAATGCTCCATGGCCTTTGTCATCACAATGTTCCATGGCCCCTGTCATCACAGTGCTCCATGATACCTTTCATCACAATTCTAGATGACCACTGTCATCACAATACCCCATGACAGATGTCATCACAATTCGTCATGGTCCTTGTCATCACAATGCTCCATGAAACGTGTCATCAGAATGTTCCAGGACACTTGTCATCACAATGATCCATGATCACTTTCATCACAATGCTCCATGAACCCTGTCATCTCAATGCTCCATAACCTTTGTATTCACAATGCTCCATGGCCCCTGTCATCACAGTGCTCCATGACCCCTTTCATCACAATGCTCCAACACCGCTGTCATCACAATGCCCCATGACGCCTGCCATCACAAATCTCCAAGCCCTCTCTTACCAAAAAGCTCCATGACCCCTGTCATCACAATGTTCTCTGCCCATATCATCACAATGCTCCTTGTCACCTTTAATCACAATGCTCCATGCCCTTTCATCACAATGCTCCAGAATTCTTGTCATCGCAATGTTCCTTGACCGTGTCATCACAATGCTCCATGACCCTTGTCATCACAAAGCTCCATGACCCCTGTCATCACAATGATCCATGACTCCTTTCCTCACAGTGCTCCATTACCCTTTTCATCACAATGCTCCATGCCATTGTCAGCACAATGCTCCATGACACCTGTCATCACAATGCTCCATGGCCTTTGTCATCACAATGCTCCATGGCCCCTGTAATCACAGTGCTCCATGACCCGTTTCATCTCAATGCTCCATGACCTCACTCATCACAATGCTCCATGGCCCTTGTCATCACAGTGCTCCAAGCCTTTGTCATCACACTGCTCCATGGCCCCTGTAATCACAATGCTCCATGCCCTTGTCATCACAAGGCTCCAGAACTCTTGTCATTATAATGCTCCATGTCCGTTTCATCACCATTCTCCATGACACTTGTCATCACAATGCCTCAGGTCTGTTGTCATCACCATGCTTCATGCCCGTGTCATCACAACGCTCCATGAATCTTATCTTCACAACGCTCCATGGCCCATGTCATCACAGTGCTCCATGACCCCTGTCAACACAACGCCTGATGACCCCTGTCATCAAAATGCTAAATGGCACTTGTCATCACAATGCTCTATGACGCCTGTCATCACTATTCTCCATGTCACTTGTTATCACAATGCTCCATGGCCCCTGTAATCACAGTACTCCATGACCCCTTTCATCACAATGCCCAATGCCACCTCTCATCACAATTCTCCATGGCATTTGTCATCACGATGCTCCATGACATCTGTCGTCACAATGCTCCATGACACTTGTCATCACAATGCTCGATGCCCCTTGTCATCACAATGTTCCTTGGTGCTTTTCATCGCAATGCTCCATGACAACTTTCATCAAAATACTCCAAGATTTGTTTCATCACAATGCTCCATGGCCCTTGTCATTACAAATCCACATAATCCCTTTCATCACAATTCTCCTTGGCAACTTACATAAAAATGCTCCATGCCCCTGTCATCACAATGCCCAATGATACCTGTTTTTACAATGATCCATGACCCTTGTCATCACAAGGCTCCATGTCCCTTGTATTCACAATGCTCCATGACCTCACTCATCACAATGCCCCATGACCCCTTTAATCACAATGCTCCATGGCCCTTGTCATCACAGTGTTCCAAGCCTTTGTCATCACACTGCTCCATGGCCCCTGTAATCACAATGCTCCATGCCCTTGTCATCACAAGGCTCCAGAACTCTTGTCATTATAATGCTCCATGTCCGTTTCATCACCATTCTCCATGACACTTGTCATCACAATGCTCCATGGCCCCTCTCATTACTGTGCTCCATAATAACTTTAATCACATTTCTAGATGACCACTGCCATCACAATGCCCCATGACATTGTCATCACAATTCGCCATGACCATTGTCATCACAATGCTCCATGAACCATGTCATCACAGGTTCCCAGGACTCTTGTCATCACAATGATCCATTACCACTTTCATCACAATGCTCCATGACCACTGTCATCTCAATGCTCCATGGCCTTTTTATTCACAATGCTCCATGGCCCCTGTAATTACAGTGTTCCATAACACCTTTCATCATAATGCTCCATGACCACTGCCATCTCAATGCCCCAATACGTCTGTCATCACAATTCTCCAAGGCCATTCTCATCACATTGCTCCATGACACCTGTCATCACAGTGTTCCCTGTCCATATCATCACAAGGCTCCATGTCCCCTATAATCACAATGCTCCATGCCTTTTTCCTCACAATGCTCCAGAATTCTTGTCATCACAATGTTCCAGGACCGTGGCATCACAATGCTACATGACCCTGGTCATCACAGTTCTCCATGACCTTTGTCATCACAATGCCCTAGGTCGCTTTTCATCACAATTCTCAATGACCACTTTAATCACTATGCTCGCTGACCATTTTCATCACATTTCTCTGTTGTCATTACAATTCCCCATGGCCCCTTTCTTCACAATGCTCCATGATGCCTGTCATCACAATGCTCCATGGCTTTTGTTATCACAATGCTCCAGGACCAGTTTCATCACAATAGTCCATCCCCCTTGTCATCACAGTGCACAATGAAACCTTTCATTACAATGCTCCATGACACTTGTCATCACAATGCTCCATGGCCTTTATCGTCACAATGCTCCCAGGCACTTTTCATCACGATGTTCCATGAAACCTTTCATCACATCATCACATTGCTCCATGACCATTGTCATCACAATAGTCCATACCCTTGTCAACACAATGCTGCATAATCCCTGTCATCACAATTCTCCATGACTGCTGTCATCACAATAATCCAGGACAATTTTCATAACAATGCTTCATGCCCCCAGTCATCACAGTGCTCCATGATACCTTTCATCACAATTCCTAGATGATCAATGTCATCACAATGCCCCATGACACCTGTCATCACAATTCGCTATGACCCTTGTCATCACAATACTCAATGAACCGTGTCATCACAGTGTTCCAGGACACATGTCATCACAATGATCCATGACTACTTTCATCACAATGCTCCAGTACACCTGACATCACAATGCTCCAATAAACCTGTCATCACAATGCTCCATAGCCCCTGTTATCATATTGCTCCATGAATTCTTTCATCACAATGCTCCATGCCCCCTGTCATCACAGTGCCCCGTAACCCCTCTAATCACAATGCTGCATGACCCTGTCATCTCAATGCTACATGACACCTGTCATCATATTGTTCCATGGCCTATGTATTCACAATGCTCCATGGACCCTGTAATCACACTGCTCCATGTTCCCTTTCAACACAATGCTCAATGACCCCTGTCATCACAATGTTCCATGAAAGTTGTCTTCAAAATGCTCCATGACCCCGGTCACCACAAGGTTCCCTGCCCTTGTCATCACAATGCTCCATGACCCTTGGAATCACAATGGTACATGGCCTTGTCATCACAAAGTTCCACGGCGTCTGTCATCACCATTCTCCATGGACTTTCTCATCAGAATGCTCTATGACCCCTGTCATCACAATGCTTGATGACCATTGTCATCACAATGCTCCAAGGCCCCTGTCATCACAATGCCTTATGGTCTTTGTAATCACAATGCTCAATGACCCTTGTCATCACAATGCTCCATGCCGTTGTCATCACAATGCTCCATGGCCCCTGTAATCACAATGCTCCATGCCCTTGTCATCACAATGCTCCAGAACACTTGTCATCATAATACTCCATTCCCGTGTCATCCCATTGCTCAATGACACTTGTCATCGAAATGTTCCTTGGCCTTTTTCATCACAGTGGTCCATGATACCTTTAATCAAAATTCTACATGACCACTGTCATCACAATGCAAGATGACCAATGTCATCACAATGCCCCATGACACGTGTCATCACAATTCACCTTGGCCCTTTTCATCTGAATGCTGTATGAACCGTGTCATCACTAGGTTCCAGGACACTTGTCATCACAGTGATCCATGACCACTTTCATCACAATTCTCCATGAACTCTGTTATCTCAACGCTCCATGGCCATTTTATTCACAATGCAGCATTGTCCCGAAAATCGCGTTGCTCCATGAACACTTTCATCACAATGCTCCTTGCCCATTGTCACCATAATGCCCCATGACGTCTCTCATCACTGTGCTCCAAGGCCACTCTCATTGAAATGCTCCATGATCTGTGTCAGCACAATATTGCATGACACTTGTCATCACAATGCTCCATGATCCCTGTAATCAAAATGATCCCTGCCAATGTCATCACAATGCTCCATGTCTCCTGTAATCACAATGCTCCATGCCCTTGTCATCACAATGCTCCAGGTCTGTTGTCATCACCAAGCTTCATGCCCGTGTCATCACAATGCTTCATGAATCTTGTGTTCACAATGCTCCATGGCCCATGTCATCACAATGCTCCATGACCCCTGTCATCACAATGCTCCATGATACCTTTCATCACAATTCCAGATGACCACTGTCATCCCAATGTCCCATGACACCTGTCATCACAATTTGCTATGACCCTTGTCATCACAATACTCGATGAACCATGTCATCACAGTGTTCCAGGACACATGTCATCAAAATGATCCATGACTCCTTTCATCACAATGCTCCAATACACCTGTCATCACAATGCTCCAATAAACCTGTCATCACAATGCTCCATGGCACCTGTTATCATATTTCTCCATGACACCTGTCATCACAATGCTCCATGACACTTGTCATCACAACGCTCCATGGCCTTTATGGTCACAATGCTCCCAGGCACTTTTTTTTTTTTTTTTTTTTTGTATTAGTTGTTTTGTTTGTTTTTTTATACTGCAGGTTCTTATTAGGCATCAATTTTATACATATCAGTGTATACATGTCAATCCCAATCGCCCAATTCAGCACACCACCATCCCCACCTCACCGCAGTTTTCCCCTCTTGGTGTCCATATGTCCATTCTCTACATCTGTGTCTCAACTTCTGCCCTGCAAACTGGCTCATCTGTACCATTTTTCTAGGTTCCACATACATGCATTAATATATGATATTTGTTTTTCTCTTTCTGACTTACTTCACTCTGTATGACAGTCTCTAGATCCATCCACGTCTCAACAAATGACTCAATTTCGTTCCTTTTCATGGCTGAGTAATATTCCATTGTATATATGTACCACATCTTCTTTATCCATTCGTCTGTTGATGGGCATTTAGGTTGCTTCCATGACCTGGCTATTGTAAATAGTGCTGCAATGAACATTCGGGTGCATGTGTCTTTTTGAATTACGGTTTTCTCTGGGTATATGCCCAGTAGTGGGATTGCTGGGTCATATGGTAATTCTATTTTTAGTTTTTTAAGGAACCTCCATATTGTTCTCCATAGTGGCTGTATCAATTTACATTCCCACCAACAGTGCAAGAGGGTTCCCTTTTCTCCACACCCTCTCCAGCATTTGTTGTTTGTAGATTTTCTGATGATGCCCATTCTAACAGGAGTGAGGTGATACCTCATTGTAGTTTTGATTTGCATTTCTCTAATAATTAGTGATGTTGAGCAGCTTTTCATGTGCTTCGTGGCCGTCTGTATGTCTTCTTTGGAGAAATGTCTATTTAGGTCTTCTGCCCATTTTTGGATTGCGGTGTTTGTTTCTTTGATATTGAGCTGAATGAGCTGTTTATATATTTTGGAGATTAATCCTTTGTCCGTTGATTCATTTGCAAATATTTTCTCCCATTCTGAGGGTTGTCTTTTCGTCTTGTTTATGGTTTCCTTTGCTGTGCAAAAGCTTTGAAGTTTCATTAGGTCCCACTTGTTTATTTTTGTTTTTATTTCCATTACTCTAGGAGGTGGATCAAAAAAGATCTTGCTGTGATTTATGTCAAAGAGTGTTCTTCCTATGTTTTCCTCTAAGAGTTTTATAGTGTCCAGTCTTATATTTAGGTCTCTAATCCATTTTGAGTTTATTTTTGTGTATGGTGTTAGGGAGTATTCTAATTTCATTCTTTTACATGTAGCTGTCCAGTTTTCCCAACACCACTTATTGAAGAGACTGTCTTTTCTCCATTGTATATCTTTGCCTCCTTTGTCATAGATTAGTTGACCATAGGTGCGTGGGTTAATCTCTGGGCTTTCTATCTTGTTCCATTGATCTATGTTTCTGTTTTTGTGCCAGTACCATATTGTCTTGATTACTGTAGCTTTGTAGTATAGTCTGAAGTCAGGGAGTCTGATTCCTCCAGCTCCATTTTTTTGCCTCAAGACTGCTTTGGCTATTCGGGGTCTTTTGTGTCTCCATACAAATTTTAAGATGATTTGTTCTAGCTCCGTAAAAAATGCCATTGGTAATTTGATAGGGATTGCATTGAATCTGTAGATTGCTTTGGGTAGTATACTCATTTTCACAATGTTGATTCTTCCAATCCAAGAACATGGTATATCTCTCCATCTGTTGGTATCATCTTTAATTTCTTTCATCAGTGTCTTATAGTTTTCTGCATACAGGTCTTTTGTCTCCCTAGGTAGGTTTATTCCTAGGTATTTTATTCTTTTTGTTGCAATGGTAAATGGGAGTGTTTCCATAATTTCTCTTTCAGAGTTTTCATCATTAGTGTATAGGAATGCAAGAGATTTCTGTGCATTAATTTTGTATCCTGCAACTTTACCATATTCATTAATTAGCTCTAGCAGTTTTCTGGTGGCAGTTTTAGGATTCTCTATGTATAGTATCATGTCATCCGCAAACAGTGACAGTTTTACTTCCTCTTTTCCAATTTGTATTCCTTTTATTTCTTTTTCTTCTCTGATTGCCGTGGCTAGGACTTCCAGAACTATGTTGAATAATAGTGGTGAGAGTAGGCAACCTTGTCTCGTTCCTGATCTTAGAGGAAATGCTTTCAGTTTTTCACCATTGAGAATGATGTTTGCTGTGGGTTTGTCATATATGGCCTTTATTATGTTGAGGTAGGTTCCCTGTATGCCCACTTTCTGGAGAGTTTTTATCATAAATGGGTGTTGAATTTTGTCAAAAGCTTTTTCTGCATCTATTGAGATGATCATATGGTTTTTATTCTTCAGTTTGTTAATATGGTGTATCACATTGATTGATTTGCGTATATTGAAGAATCCTTGCATCCCTGGGATAAATCCCACTTGATCGTGGTGTATGATCCTTTTAATGTGTTGTTGGATTCTGTTTGCTAGTATTTTGCTGAGGATTTTTGCATCTATATTCATCAGTGATATTGGTCTGTAATTTTCTTTTTTTGTAGTGTCTTTGTCTGGTTTTGGTATCAGGGTGATGGTGGCCCAGGCACTTTTCATCACGATGTTCCATGAAACCTTTCATCACATTGCTCCATAACCATTGTCATCACAATAGTCCATACCCTTGTCAACACAATGCTGCATAATCACTGTCATCACAATTCTCCATGACTGCTGTCATCACAATAATCCAGGACAATATTCATAACAGTGCTTCATGCCCCCGGTCATCACAGTGCTCCATGATACCTTTCATCACAATTCCTAGATGATCAATGTCATCACAATGCCCCATGACACCGGTCATCACAATTCGCTATGACCCTTGTCATCACAATACTCGATGAACCGTGTCATCACAGTGTTCCAGGACACATGTCATCACAATGATCCATGACTACTTTCATCACAATGCTCTAATACACCTGTCATCAAAATGCTCCAATACACCTGTCATCACAATGCTCTATGGCCCCTGTTATCATATTTCTCCATGATATATTTCATCACAAGTCTCCATGACCACTGTCATCACCATGCCTCATAACGCCTGTCATCTCAATGCTCCATGGCCCCTTTCATCACAATGCTCCATGAACCCAGTCATCACAATGTTCCCTGCCCTTTTCATCACAATGCTCCATGGGTCCTGTCACCACAATTCTCCATGCCCTTGTCATCAAAATGTTCCAGAACTCTTGTCATCATAATGCTCCATGCCAATGTCATCAAAATGCTCCAATACACCTGTCATAACAATGCTCCATGGCCTTTGTCATCACAATGTTCCATGGCCCCTGTCATCACAATGCTCCATGCCCTTGCCATCAAAATGCTCCAGAACTCTTGTCATCATAATGCTCCATGCCAATGTCATCAAAATGCTCCATGACACTTGTCATCACAATGCTCCATGGCCTTTGTCATCACAATGTTCCATGGCCTCTGTCATCACAGTGCTCCATGATACCTTTCATCACAATTCTAGATGACCACTGTCATCACAATACCCCATGACAGATGTCATCACAATTCGTCATGGTCCTTGTCATCACAATGCTCCATGAAACGTGTCATCAGAATGTTCCAGGACACTTGTCATCACAATGATCCATGATCACTTTCATCACAATGCTCCATGAACCCTGTCATCTCAATGCTCCATAACCTTTGTATTCACAATGCTCCATGGCCCCTGTCATCACAGTGCTCCATGACCCCTTTCATCACAATGCTCCAACACCGCTGTCATCACAATGCCCCATGACGCCTGCCATCACAAATCTCCAAGCCCTCTCTTACCAAAAAGCTCCATGACCCCTGTCATCACAATGTTCTCTGCCCATATCATCACAATGCTCCTTGTCACCTTTAATCACAATGCTCCATGCCCTTTCATCACAATGCTCCAGAATTCTTGTCATCGCAATGTTCCCTGTCCGTGTCATCACAATGCTCCATGACCCTTGTCATCACAAAGCTCCATGACCCCTGTCATCACAATGATCCATGACTCCTTTCCTCACAGTGCTCCATTACCCTTTTCATCACAATGCTCCATGCCATTGTCAGCACAATGCTCCATGACACCTGTCATCACAATGCTCCATGGCCTTTGTCATCACAATGCTCCATGGCCCCTGTAATCACAGTGCTCCATGACCCGTTTCATCTCAATGCTCCATGACCTCACTCATCACAATGCTCCATGGCCCTTGTCATCACAGTGCTCCAAGCCTTTGTCATCACACTGCTCCATGGCCCCTGTAATCACAATGCTCCATGCCCTTGTCATCACAAGGCTCCAGAACTCTTGTCATTATAATGCTCCATGTCCGTTTCATCACCATTCTCCATGACACTTGTCATCACAATGCCTCAGGTCTGTTGTCATCACCATGCTTCATGCCCGTGTCATCACAATGCTCCATGAATCTTATCTTCACAACGCTCCATGGCCCATGTCATCACAGTGCTCCATGACCCCTGTCAACACAACGCCTGATGACCCCTGTCATCAAAATGCTAAATGGCACTTGTCATCACAATGCTCTATGACGCCTGTCATCACTATTCTCCATGTCACTTGTTATCACAATGCTCCATGGCCCCTGTAATCACAGTACTCCATGACCCCTTTCATCACAATGCCCAATGCCACCTCTCATCACAATTCTCCATGGCATTTGTCATCACGATGCTCCATGACATCTGTCGTCACAATGCTCCATGACACTTGTCATCACAATGCTCGATGCCCCTTGTCATCACAATGTTCCTTGGTGCTTTTCATCGCAATGCTCCATGACAACTTTCATCAAAATACTCCAAGATTTGTTTCATCACAATGCTCCATGGCCCTTGTCATTACAAATCCACATAATCCCTTTCATCACAATTCTCCTTGGCAACTTACATAAAAATGCTCCATGCCCCTGTCATCACAATGCCCAATGATACCTGTTTTTACAATGATCCATGACCCTTGTCATCACAAGGCTCCATGTCCCTTGTATTCACAATGCTCCATGACCTCACTCATCACAATGCCCCATGACCCCTTTAATCACAATGCTCCATGGCCCTTGTCATCACAGTGTTCCAAGCCTTTGTCATCACACTGCTCCATGGCCCCTGTAATCACAATGCTCCATGCCCTTGTCATCACAAGGCTCCAGAACTCTTGTCATTATAATGCTCCATGTCCGTTTCATCACCATTCTCCATGACACTTGTCATCACAATGCTCCATGGCCCCTCTCATTACTGTGCTCCATAATAACTTTAATCACATTTCTAGATGACCACTGCCATCACAATGCCCCATGACATTGTCATCACAATTCGCCATGACCATTGTCATCACAATGCTCCATGAACCATGTCATCACAGGTTCCCAGGACTCTTGTCATCACAATGATCCATTACCACTTTCATCACAATGCTCCATGACCACTGTCATCTCAATGCTCCATGGCCTTTTTATTCACAATGCTCCATGGCCCCTGTAATTACAGTGTTCCATAACACCTTTCATCATAATGCTCCATGACCACTGCCATCTCAATGCCCCAATACGTCTGTCATCACAATTCTCCAAGGCCATTCTCATCACATTGCTCCATGACACCTGTCATCACAGTGTTCCCTGTCCATATCATCACAAGGCTCCATGTCCCCTATAATCACAATGCTCCATGCCTTTTTCCTCACAATGCTCCAGAATTCTTGTCATCACAATGTTCCAGGACCGTGGCATCACAATGCTACATGACCCTGGTCATCACAGTTCTCCATGACCTTTGTCATCACAATGCCCTAGGTCGCTTTTCATCACAATTCTCAATGACCACTTTAATCACTATGCTCGCTGACCATTTTCATCACATTTCTCTGTTGTCATTACAATTCCCCATGGCCCCTTTCTTCACAATGCTCCATGATGCCTGTCATCACAATGCTCCATGGCTTTTGTTATCACAATGCTCCAGGACCAGTTTCATCACAATAGTCCATCCCCCTTGTCATCACAGTGCACAATGAAACATTTCATTACAATGCTCCATGACACTTGTCATCACAATGCTCCATGGCCTTTATCGTCACAATGCTCCCAGGCACTTTTCATCACGATGTTCCATGAAACCTTTCATCACATCATCACATTGCTCCATGACCATTGTCATCACAATAGTCCATACCCTTGTCAACACAATGCTGCATAATCCCTGTCATCACAATTCTCCATGACTGCTGTCATCACAATAATCCAGGACAATTTTCATAACAATGCTTCATGCCCCCAGTCATCACAGTGCTCCATGATACCTTTCATCACAATTCCTAGATGATCAATGTCATCACAATGCCCCATGACACCTGTCATCACAATTCGCTATGACCCTTGTCATCACAATACTCAATGAACCGTGTCATCACAGTGTTCCAGGACACATGTCATCACAATGATCCATGACTACTTTCATCACAATGCTCTAATACACCTGTCATCACAATGCTCCAATAAACCTGTCATCACAATGCTCCATAGCCCCTGTTATCATATTGCTCCATGAATTCTTTCATCACAATGCTCCATGCCCCCTGTCATCACAGTGCCCCGTAACCCCTCTAATCACAATGCTGCATGACCCTGTCATCTCAATGCTACATGACACCTGTCATCATATTGTTCCATGGCCTATGTATTCACAATGCTCCATGGACCCTGTAATCACACTGCTCCATGTTCCCTTTCAACACAATGCTCAATGACCCCTGTCATCACAATGTTCCATGAAAGTTGTCTTCAAAATGCTCCATGACCCCGGTCACCACAAGGTTCCCTGCCCTTGTCATCACAATGCTCCATGACCCTTGGAATCACAATGGCACATGGCCTTGTCATCACAAAGTTCCACGGCGTCTGTCATCACCATTCTCCATGGACTTTCTCATCACAATGCTCTATGACCCCTGTCATCACAATGCTTGATGACCATTGTCATCACAATGCTCCAAGGCCCCTGTCATCACAATGCCTTATGGTCTTTGTAATCACAATGCTCAATGACCCTTGTCATCACAATGCTCCATGCCGTTGTCATCACAATGCTCCATGGCCCCTGTAATCACAATGCTCCATGCCCTTGTCATCACAATGCTCCAGAACACTTGTCATCATAATACTCCATTCCCGTGTCATCCCATTGCTCAATGACACTTGTCATCGAAATGTTCCTTGGCCTTTTTCATCACAGTGGTCCATGATACCTTTAATCAAAATTCTACATGACCACTGTCATCACAATGCAAGATGACCAATGTCATCACAATGCCCCATGACACGTGTCATCACAATTCACCTTGGCCCTTTTCATCTCAATGCTGTATGAACCGTGTCATCACTAGGTTCCAGGACACTTGTCATCACAGTGATCCATGACCACTTTCATCACAATTCTCCATGAACTCTGTTATCTCAACGCTCCATGGCCATTTTATTCACAATGCAGCATTGTCCCGATAATCGCGTTGCTCCATGAACACTTTCATCACAATGCTCCTTGCCCACTGTCACCATAATGCCCCATGACGTCTCTCATCACTGTGCTCCAAGGCCACTCTCATTGAAATGCTCCATGATCTGTGTCAGCACAATATTGCATGACACTTGTCATCACAATGCTCCATGATCCCTGTAATCAAAATGATCCCTGCCAATGTCATCACAATGCTCCATGTCTCCTGTAATCACAATGCTCCATGCCCTTGTCATCACAATGCTCCAGGTCTGTTGTCATCACCAAGCTTCATGCCCGTGTCATCACAATGCTCCATGAATCTTGTGTTCACAATGCTCCATGGCCCATGTCATCACAATGCTCCATGACCCCTGTCATCACAATGCTCCATGATACCTTTCATCCCAATTCCAGATGACCACTGTCATCACAATGTCCCATGACACCTGTCATCACAATTTGCTATGACCCTTGTCATCACAATACTCGATGAACCATGTCATCACAGTGTTCCAGGACACATGTCATCAAAATGATCCATGACTCCTTTCATCACAATGCTCCAATACACCTGTCATCACAATGCTCCAATAAACCTGTCATCACAATGCTCCATGGCACCTGTTATCATATTGCTCCATGACACCTGTCATCACAATGCTCCATGACACTTGTCATCACAACGCTCCATGGCCTTTATGGTCACAATGCTCCCAGGCACTTTTTTTTTTTTTTTTTTTTTTGTATTAGTTGTTTTGTTTGTTTTTTTATACTGCAGGTTCTTATTAGGCATCAATTTTATACATATCAGTGTATACATGTCAATCCCAATCGCCCAATTCAGCACACCACCATCCCCACCTCACCGCAGTTTTCCCCTCTTGGTGTCCATATGTCCATTCTCTACATCTGTGTCTCAACTTCTGCCCTGCAAACTGGCTCATCTGTACCATTTTTCTAGGTTCCACATACATGCATTAATATATGATATTTGTTTTTCTCTTTCTGACTTACTTCACTCTGTATGACAGTCTCTAGATCCATCCACGTCTCAACAAATGACTCAATTTCGTTCCTTTTTATGGCTGAGTAATATTCCATTGTATATATGTACCACATCTTCTTTATCCATTCGTCTGTTGATGGGCATTTAGGTTGCTTCCATGACCTGGCTATTGTAAATAGTGCTGCAATGAACATTCGGGTGCATGTGTCTTTTTGAATTACGGTTTTCTCTGGGTATATGCCCAGTAGTGGGATTGCTGGGTCATATGGTAATTCTATTTTTAGTTTTTTAAGGAACCTCCATATTGTTCTCCATAGTGGCTGTATCAATTTACATTCCCACCAACAGTGCAAGAGGGTTCCCTTTTCTCCACACCCTCTCCAGCATTTGTTGTTTGTAGATTTTCTGATGATGCCCATTCTAACAGGAGTGAGGTGATACCTCATTGTAGTTTTGATTTGCATTTCTCTAATAATTAGTGATGTTGAGCAGCTTTTCATGTGCTTCGTGGCCGTCTGTATGTCTTCTTTGGAGAAATGTCTATTTAGGTCTTCTGCCCATTTTTGGATTGCGGTGTTTGTTTCTTTGATATTGAGCTGAATGAGCTGTTTATATATTTTGGAGATTAATCCTTTGTCCGTTGATTCATTTGCAAATATTTTCTCCCATTCTGAGGGTTGTCTTTTCGTCTTGTTTATGGTTTCCTTTGCTGTGCAAAAGCTTTGAAGTTTCATTAGGTCCCACTTGTTTATTTTTGTTTTTATTTCCATTACTCTAGGAGGTGGATCAAAAAAGATCTTGCTGTGATTTATGTCAAAGAGTGTTCTTCCTATGTTTTCCTCTAAGAGTTTTATAGTGTCCAGTCTTATATTTAGGTCTCTAATCCATTTTGAGTTTATTTTTGTGTATGGTGTTAGGGAGTATTCTAATTTCATTCTTTTACATGTAGCTGTCCAGTTTTCCCAACACCACTTATTGAAGAGACTGTCTTTTCTCCATTGTATATCTTTGCCTCCTTTGTCATAGATTAGTTGACCATAGGTGCGTGGGTTAATCTCTGGGCTTTCTATCTTGTTCCATTGATCTATGTTTCTGTTTTTGTGCCAGTACCATATTGTCTTGATTACTGTAGCTTTGTAGTATAGTCTGAAGTCAGGGAGTCTGATTCCTCCAGCTCCATTTTTTTGCCTCAAGACTGCTTTGGCTATTCGGGGTCTTTTGTGTCTCCATACAAATTTTAAGATGATTTGTTCTAGCTCCGTAAAAAATGCCATTGGTAATTTGATAGGGATTGCATTGAATCTGTAGATTGCTTTGGGTAGTATACTCATTTTCACAATGTTGATTCTTCCAATCCAAGAACATGGTATATCTCTCCATCTGTTGGTATCATCTTTAATTTCTTTCATCAGTGTCTTATAGTTTTCTGCATACAGGTCTTTTGTCTCCCTAGGTAGGTTTATTCCTAGGTATTTTATTCTTTTTGTTGCAATGGTAAATGGGAGTGTTTCCATAATTTCTCTTTCAGATTTTTCATCATTAGTGTATAGGAATGCAAGAGATTTCTGTGCATTAATTTTGTATCCTGCAACTTTACCATATTCATTAATTAGCTCTAGCAGTTTTCTGGTGGCAGTTTTAGGATTCTCTATGTATAGTATCATGTCATCCGCAAACAGTGACAGTTTTACTTCCTCTTTTCCAATTTGTATTCCTTTTATTTCTTTTTCTTCTCTGATTGCCGTGGCTAGGACTTCCAGAACTATGTTGAATAATAGTGGTGAGAGTGGGCAACCTTGTCTCGTTCCTGATCTTAGAGGAAATGCTTTCAGTTTTTCACCATTGAGAATGATGTTTGCTGTGGGTTTGTCATATATGGCCTTTATTATGTTGAGGTTGGTTCCCTGTATGCCCACTTTCTGGAGAGTTTTTATCATAAATGGGTGTTGAATTTTGTCAAAAGCTTTTTCTGCATCTATTGAGATGATCATATGGTTTTTATTCTTCAGTTTGTTAATATGGTGTATCACATTGATTGATTTGCGTATATTGAAGAATCCTTGCATCCCTGGGATAAATCCCACTTGATCGTGGTGTATGATCCTTTTAATGTGTTGTTGGATTCTGTTTGCTAGTATTTTGCTGAGGATTTTTGCATCTATATTCATCAGTGATATTGGTCTGTAATTTTCTTTTTTTGTAGTGTCTTTGTCTGGTTTTGGTATCAGGGTGATGGTGGCCCAGGCACTTTTCATCACGATGTTCCATGAAACCTTTCATCACATTGCTCCATAACCATTGTCATCACAATAGTCCATACCCTTGTCAACACAATGCTGCATAATCACTGTCATCACAATTCTCCATGACTGCTGTCATCACAATAATCCAGGACAATATTCATAACAGTGCTTCATGCCCCCGGTCATCACAGTGCTCCATGATACCTTTCATCACAATTCCTAGATGATCAATGTCATCACAATGCCCCATGACACCGGTCATCACAATTCGCTATGACCCTTGTCATCACAATACTCGATGAACCGTGTCATCACAGTGTTCCAGGACACATGTCATCACAATGATCCATGACTACTTTCATCACAATGCTCTAATACACCTGTCATCAAAATGCTCCAATACACCTGTCATCACAATGCTCTATGGCCCCTGTTATCATATTTCTCCATGATATATTTCTTCACAAGTCTCCATGACCACTGTCATCACCATGCCTCATAACGCCTGTCATCTCAATGCTCCATGGCCCCTTTCATCACAATGCTCCATGAACCCAGTCATCACAATGTTCCCTGCCCTTTTCATCACAATGCTCCATGGGTCCTGTCACCACAATTCTCCATGCCCTTGTCATCAAAATGTTCCAGAACTCTTGTCATCATAATGCTCCATGCCAATGTCATCAAAATGCTCCAATACACCTGTCATAACAATGCTCCATGGCCTTTGTCATCACAATGTTCCATGGCCCCTGTCATCACAGTGCTCCATGATACCTTTCATCACAATTCTAGATGACCACTGTCATCACAATACCCCATGACAGATGTCATCACAATTCGTCATGGTCCTTGTCATCACAATGCTCCATGAAACGTGTCATCAGAATGTTCCAGGACACTTGTCATCACAATGATCCATGATCACTTTCATCACAATGCTCCATGAACCCTGTCATCTCAATGCTCCATAACCTTTGTATTCACAATGCTCCATGGCCCCTGTCATCACAGTGCTCCATGACCCCTTTCATCACAATGCTCCAACACCGCTGTCATCACAATGCCCCATGACGCCTGCCATCACAAATCTCCAAGCCCTCTCTTACCAAAAAGCTCCATGACCCCTGTCATCACAATGTTCTCTGCCCATATCATCACAATGCTCCTTGTCACCTTTAATCACAATGCTCCATGCCCTTTCATCACAATGCTCCAGAATTCTTGTCATCGCAATGTTCCCTGTCCGTGTCATCACAATGCTCCATGACCCTTGTCATCACAAAGCTCCATGACCCCTGTCATCACAATGATCCATGACTCCTTTCCTCACAGTGCTCCATTACCCTTTTCATCACAATGCTCCATGCCATTGTCAGCACAATGCTCCATGACACCTGTCATCACAATGCTCCATGGCCTTTGTCATCACAATGCTCCATGGCCCCTGTAATCACAGTGCTCCATGACCCGTTTCATCTCAATGCTCCATGACCTCACTCATCACAATGCTCCATGGCCCTTGTCATCACAGTGCTCCAAGCCTTTGTCATCACACTGCTCCATGGCCCCTGTAATCACAATGCTCCATGCCCTTGTCATCACAAGGCTCCAGAACTCTTGTCATTATAATGCTCCATGTCCGTTTCATCACCATTCTCCATGACACTTGTCATCACAATGCCTCAGGTCTGTTGTCATCACCATGCTTCATGCCCGTGTCATCACAATGCTCCATGAATCTTATCTTCACAACGCTCCATGGCCCATGTCATCACAGTGCTCCATGACCCCTGTCAACACAACGCCTGATGACCCCTGTCATCAAAATGCTAAATGGCACTTGTCATCACAATGCTCTATGACGCCTGTCATCACTATTCTCCATGTCACTTGTTATCACAATGCTCCATGGCCCCTGTAATCACAGTACTCCATGACCCCTTTCATCACAATGCCCAATGCCACCTCTCATCACAATTCTCCATGGCATTTGTCATCACGATGCTCCATGACATCTGTCGTCACAATGCTCCATGACACTTGTCATCACAATGCTCGATGCCCCTTGTCATCACAATGTTCCTTGGTGCTTTTCATCGCAATGCTCCATGACAACTTTCATCAAAATACTCCAAGATTTGTTTCATCACAATGCTCCATGGCCCTTGTCATTACAAATCCACATAATCCCTTTCATCACAATTCTCCTTGGCAACTTACATAAAAATGCTCCATGCCCCTGTCATCACAATGCCCAATGATACCTGTTTTTACAATGATCCATGACCCTTGTCATCACAAGGCTCCATGTCCCTTGTATTCACAATGCTCCATGACCTCACTCATCACAATGCCCCATGACCCCTTTAATCACAATGCTCCATGGCCCTTGTCATCACAGTGTTCCAAGCCTTTGTCATCACACTGCTCCATGGCCCCTGTAATCACAATGCTCCATGCCCTTGTCATCACAAGGCTCCAGAACTCTTGTCATTATAATGCTCCATGTCCGTTTCATCACCATTCTCCATGACACTTGTCATCACAATGCTCCATGGCCCCTCTCATTACTGTGCTCCATAATAACTTTAATCACATTTCTAGATGACCACTGCCATCACAATGCCCCATGACATTGTCATCACAATTCGCCATGACCATTGTCATCACAATGCTCCATGAACCATGTCATCACAGGTTCCCAGGACTCTTGTCATCACAATGATCCATTACCACTTTCATCACAATGCTCCATGACCACTGTCATCTCAATGCTCCATGGCCTTTTTATTCACAATGCTCCATGGCCCCTGTAATTACAGTGTTCCATAACACCTTTCATCATAATGCTCCATGACCACTGCCATCTCAATGCCCCAATACGTCTGTCATCACAATTCTCCAAGGCCATTCTCATCACATTGCTCCATGACACCTGTCATCACAGTGTTCCCTGTCCATATCATCACAAGGCTCCATGTCCCCTATAATCACAATGCTTCATGCCTTTTTCCTCACAATGCTCCAGAATTCTTGTCATCACAATGTTCCAGGACCGTGGCATCACAATGCTACATGACCCTGGTCATCACAGTTCTCCATGACCTTTGTCATCACAATGCCCTAGGTCGCTTTTCATCACAATTCTCAATGACCACTTTAATCACTATGCTCGCTGACCATTTTCATCACATTTCTCTGTTGTCATTACAATTCCCCATGGCCCCTTTCTTCACAATGCTCCATGATGCCTGTCATCACAATGCTCCATGGCTTTTGTTATCACAATGCTCCAGGACCAGTTTCATCACAATAGTCCATCCCCCTTGTCATCACAGTGCACAATGAAACCTTTCATTACAATGCTCCATGACACTTGTCATCACAATGCTCCATGGCCTTTATCGTCACAATGCTCCCAGGCACTTTTCATCACGATGTTCCATGAAACCTTTCATCACATCATCACATTGCTCCATGACCATTGTCATCACAATAGTCCATACCCTTGTCAACACAATGCTGCATAATCCCTGTCATCACAATTCTCCATGACTGCTGTCATCACAATAATCCAGGACAATTTTCATAACAATGCTTCATGCCCCCAGTCATCACAGTGCTCCATGATACCTTTCATCACAATTCCTAGATGATCAATGTCATCACAATGCCCCATGACACCTGTCATCACAATTCGCTATGACCCTTGTCATCACAATACTCAATGAACCGTGTCATCACAGTGTTCCAGGACACATGTCATCACAATGATCCATGACTACTTTCATCACAATGCTCTAATACACCTGTCATCACAATGCTCCAATAAACCTGTCATCACAATGCTCCATAGCCCCTGTTATCATATTGCTCCATGAATTCTTTCATCACAATGCTCCATGCCCCCTGTCATCACAGTGCCCCGTAACCCCTCTAATCACAATGCTGCATGACCCTGTCATCTCAATGCTACATGACACCTGTCATCATATTGTTCCATGGCCTATGTATTCACAATGCTCCATGGACCCTGTAATCACACTGCTCCATGTTCCCTTTCAACACAATGCTCAATGACCCCTGTCATCACAATGTTCCATGAAAGTTGTCTTCAAAATGCTCCATGACCCCGGTCACCACAAGGTTCCCTGCCCTTGTCATCACAATGCTCCATGACCCTTGGAATCACAATGGCACATGGCCTTGTCATCACAAAGTTCCACGGCGTCTGTCATCACCATTCTCCATGGACTTTCTCATCACAATGCTCTATGACCCCTGTCATCACAATGCTTGATGACCATTGTCATCACAATGCTCCAAGGCCCCTGTCATCACAATGCCTTATGGTCTTTGTAATCACAATGCTCAATGACCCTTGTCATCACAATGCTCCATGCCGTTGTCATCACAATGCTCCATGGCCCCTGTAATCACAATGCTCCATGCCCTTGTCATCACAATGCTCCAGAACACTTGTCATCATAATACTCCATTCCCGTGTCATCCCATTGCTCAATGACACTTGTCATCGAAATGTTCCTTGGCCTTTTTCATCACAGTGGTCCATGATACCTTTAATCAAAATTCTACATGACCACTGTCATCACAATGCAAGATGACCAATGTCATCACAATGCCCCATGACACGTGTCATCACAATTCACCTTGGCCCTTTTCATCTCAATGCTGTATGAACCGTGTCATCACTAGGTTCCAGGACACTTGTCATCACAGTGATCCATGACCACTTTCATCACAATTCTCCATGAACTCTGTTATCTCAACGCTCCATGGCCATTTTATTCACAATGCAGCATTGTCCCGATAATCGCGTTGCTCCATGAACACTTTCATCACAATGCTCCTTGCCCACTGTCACCATAATGCCCCATGACGTCTCTCATCACTGTGCTCCAAGGCCACTCTCATTGAAATGCTCCATGATCTGTGTCAGCACAATATTGCATGACACTTGTCATCACAATGCTCCATGATCCCTGTAATCAAAATGATCCCTGCCAATGTCATCACAATGCTCCATGTCTCCTGTAATCACAATGCTCCATGCCCTTGTCATCACAATGCTCCAGGTCTGTTGTCATCACCAAGCTTCATGCCCGTGTCATCACAATGCTCCATGAATCTTGTGTTCACAATGCTCCATGGCCCATGTCATCACAATGCTCCATGACCCCTGTCATCACAATGCTCCATGATACCTTTCATCCCAATTCCAGATGACCACTGTCATCACAATGTCCCATGACACCTGTCATCACAATTTGCTATGACCCTTGTCATCACAATACTCGATGAACCATGTCATCACAGTGTTCCAGGACACATGTCATCAAAATGATCCATGACTCCTTTCATCACAATGCTCCAATACACCTGTCATCACAATGCTCCAATAAACCTGTCATCACAATGCTCCATGGCACCTGTTATCATATTGCTCCATGACACCTGTCATCACAATGCTCCATGACACTTGTCATCACAACGCTCCATGGCCTTTATGGTCACAATGCTCCCAGGCACTTTTTTTTTTTTTTTTTTTTTTGTATTAGTTGTTTTGTTTGTTTTTTTATACTGCAGGTTCTTATTAGGCATCAATTTTATACATATCAGTGTATACATGTCAATCCCAATCGCCCAATTCAGCACACCACCATCCCCACCTCACCGCAGTTTTCCCCTCTTGGTGTCCATATGTCCATTCTCTACATCTGTGTCTCAACTTCTGCCCTGCAAACTGGCTCATCTGTACCATTTTTCTAGGTTCCACATACATGCATTAATATATGATATTTGTTTTTCTCTTTCTGACTTACTTCACTCTGTATGACAGTCTCTAGATCCATCCACGTCTCAACAAATGACTCAATTTCGTTCCTTTTTATGGCTGAGTAATATTCCATTGTATATATGTACCACATCTTCTTTATCCATTCGTCTGTTGATGGGCATTTAGGTTGCTTCCATGACCTGGCTATTGTAAATAGTGCTGCAATGAACATTCGGGTGCATGTGTCTTTTTGAATTACGGTTTTCTCTGGGTATATGCCCAGTAGTGGGATTGCTGGGTCATATGGTAATTCTATTTTTAGTTTTTTAAGGAACCTCCATATTGTTCTCCATAGTGGCTGTATCAATTTACATTCCCACCAACAGTGCAAGAGGGTTCCCTTTTATCCACACCCTCTCCAGCATTTGTTGTTTGTAGATTTTCTGATGATGCCCATTCTAACAGGAGTGAGGTGATACCTCATTGTAGTTTTGATTTGCATTTCTCTAATAATTAGTGATGTTGAGCAGCTTTTCATGTGCTTCGTGGCCGTCTGTATGTCTTCTTTGGAGAAATGTCTATTTAGGTCTTCTGCCCATTTTTGGATTGCGGTGTTTGTTTCTTTGATATTGAGCTGAATGAGCTGTTTATATATTTTGGAGATTAATCCTTTGTCCGTTGATTCATTTGCAAATATTTTCTCCCATTCTGAGGGTTGTCTTTTCGTCTTGTTTATGGTTTCCTTTGCTGTGCAAAAGCTTTGAAGTTTCATTAGGTCCCACTTGTTTATTTTTGTTTTTATTTCCATTACTCTAGGAGGTGGATCAAAAAAGATCTTGCTGTGATTTATGTCAAAGAGTGTTCTTCCTATGTTTTCCTCTAAGAGTTTTATAGTGTCCAGTCTTATATTTAGGTCTCTAATCCATTTTGAGTTTATTTTTGTGTATGGTGTTAGGGAGTATTCTAATTTCATTCTTTTACATGTAGCTGTCCAGTTTTCCCAACACCACTTATTGAAGAGACTGTCTTTTCTCCATTGTATATCTTTGCCTCCTTTGTCATAGATTAGTTGACCATAGGTGCGTGGGTTAATCTCTGGGCTTTCTATCTTGTTCCATTGATCTATGTTTCTGTTTTTGTGCCAGTACCATATTGTCTTGATTACTGTAGCTTTGTAGTATAGTCTGAAGTCAGGGAGTCTGATTCCTCCAGCTCCATTTTTTTGCCTCAAGACTGCTTTGGCTATTCGGGGTCTTTTGTGTCTCCATACAAATTTTAAGATGATTTGTTCTAGCTCCGTAAAAAATGCCATTGGTAATTTGATAGGGATTGCATTGAATCTGTAGATTGCTTTGGGTAGTATACTCATTTTCACAATGTTGATTCTTCCAATCCAAGAACATGGTATATCTCTCCATCTGTTGGTATCATCTTTAATTTCTTTCATCAGTGTCTTATAGTTTTCTGCATACAGGTCTTTTGTCTCCCTAGGTAGGTTTATTCCTAGGTATTTTATTCTTTTTGTTGCAATGGTAAATGGGAGTGTTTCCATAATTTCTCTTTCAGATTTTTCATCATTAGTGTATAGGAATGCAAGAGATTTCTGTGCATTAATTTTGTATCCTGCAACTTTACCATATTCATTAATTAGCTCTAGCAGTTTTCTGGTGGCAGTTTTAGGATTCTCTATGTATAGTATCATGTCATCCGCAAACAGTGACAGTTTTACTTCCTCTTTTCCAATTTGTATTCCTTTTATTTCTTTTTCTTCTCTGATTGCCGTGGCTAGGACTTCCAGAACTATGTTGAATAATAGTGGTGAGAGTGGGCAACCTTGTCTCGTTCCTGATCTTAGAGGAAATGCTTTCAGTTTTTCACCATTGAGAATGATGTTTGCTGTGGGTTTGTCATATATGGCCTTTATTATGTTGAGGTTGGTTCCCTGTATGCCCACTTTCTGGAGAGTTTTTATCATAAATGGGTGTTGAATTTTGTCAAAAGCTTTTTCTGCATCTATTGAGATGATCATATGGTTTTTATTCTTCAGTTTGTTAATATGGTGTATCACATTGATTGATTTGCGTATATTGAAGAATCCTTGCATCCCTGGGATAAATCCCACTTGATCGTGGTGTATGATCCTTTTAATGTGTTGTTGGATTCTGTTTGCTAGTATTTTGCTGAGGATTTTTGCATCTATATTCATCAGTGATATTGGTCTGTAATTTTCTTTTTTTGTAGTGTCTTTGTCTGGTTTTGGTATCAGGGTGATGGTGGCCCAGGCACTTTTCATCACGATGTTCCATGAAACCTTTCATCACATTGCTCCATAACCATTGTCATCACAATAGTCCATACCCTTGTCAACACAATGCTGCATAATCACTGTCATCACAATTCTCCATGACTGCTGTCATCACAATAATCCAGGACAATATTCATAACAGTGCTTCATGCCCCCGGTCATCACAGTGCTCCATGATACCTTTCATCACAATTCCTAGATGATCAATGTCATCACAATGCCCCATGACACCGGTCATCACAATTCGCTATGACCCTTGTCATCACAATACTCGATGAACCGTGTCATCACAGTGTTCCAGGACACATGTCATCACAATGATCCATGACTACTTTCATCACAATGCTCTAATACACCTGTCATCAAAATGCTCCAATACACCTGTCATCACAATGCTCTATGGCCCCTGTTATCATATTTCTCCATGATATATTTCTTCACAAGTCTCCATGACCACTGTCATCACCATGCCTCATAACGCCTGTCATCTCAATGCTCCATGGCCCCTTTCATCACAATGCTCCATGAACCCAGTCATCACAATGTTCCCTGCCCTTTTCATCACAATGCTCCATGGATCCTGTCACCACAATTCTCCATGCCCTTGTCATCAAAATGTTCCAGAACTCTTGTCATCATAATGCTCCATGCCAATGTCATCAAAATGCTCCAATACACCTGTCATAACAATGCTCCATGGCCTTTGTCATCACAATGTTCCATGGCCCCTGTCATCACAGTGCTCCATGATACCTTTCATCACAATTCTAGATGACCACTGTCATCACAATACCCCATGACAGATGTCATCACAATTCGTCATGGTCCTTGTCATCACAATGCTCCATGAAACGTGTCATCAGAATGTTCCAGGACACTTGTCATCACAATGATCCATGATCACTTTCATCACAATGCTCCATGAACCCTGTCATCTCAATGCTCCATAACCTTTGTATTCACAATGCTCCATGGCCCCTGTCATCACAGTGCTCCATGACCCCTTTCATCACAATGCTCCAACACCGCTGTCATCACAATGCCCCATGACGCCTGCCATCACAAATCTCCAAGCCCTCTCTTACCAAAAAGCTCCATGACCCCTGTCATCACAATGTTCTCTGCCCATATCATCACAATGCTCCTTGTCACCTTTAATCACAATGCTCCATGCCCTTTCATCACAATGCTCCAGAATTCTTGTCATCGCAATGTTCCCTGTCCGTGTCATCACAATGCTCCATGACCCTTGTCATCACAAAGCTCCATGACCCCTGTCATCACAATGATCCATGACTCCTTTCCTCACAGTGCTCCATTACCCTTTTCATCACAATGCTCCATGCCATTGTCAGCACAATGCTCCATGACACCTGTCATCACAATGCTCCATGGCCTTTGTCATCACAATGCTCCATGGCCCCTGTAATCACAGTGCTCCATGACCCGTTTCATCTCAATGCTCCATGACCTCACTCATCACAATGCTCCATGGCCCTTGTCATCACAGTGCTCCAAGCCTTTGTCATCACACTGCTCCATGGCCCCTGTAATCACAATGCTCCATGCCCTTGTCATCACAAGGCTCCAGAACTCTTGTCATTATAATGCTCCATGTCCGTTTCATCACCATTCTCCATGACACTTGTCATCACAATGCCTCAGGTCTGTTGTCATCACCATGCTTCATGCCCGTGTCATCACAATGCTCCATGAATCTTATCTTCACAACGCTCCATGGCCCATGTCATCACAGTGCTCCATGACCCCTGTCAACACAACGCCTGATGACCCCTGTCATCAAAATGCTAAATGGCACTTGTCATCACAATGCTCTATGACGCCTGTCATCACTATTCTCCATGTCACTTGTTATCACAATGCTCCATGGCCCCTGTAATCACAGTACTCCATGACCCCTTTCATCACAATGCCCAATGCCACCTCTCATCACAATTCTCCATGGCATTTGTCATCACGATGCTCCATGACATCTGTCGTCACAATGCTCCATGACACTTGTCATCACAATGCTCGATGCCCCTTGTCATCACAATGTTCCTTGGTGCTTTTCATCGCAATGCTCCATGACAACTTTCATCAAAATACTCCAAGATTTGTTTCATCACAATGCTCCATGGCCCTTGTCATTACAAATCCACATAATCCCTTTCATCACAATTCTCCTTGGCAACTTACATAAAAATGCTCCATGCCCCTGTCATCACAATGCCCAATGATACCTGTTTTTACAATGATCCATGACCCTTGTCATCACAAGGCTCCATGTCCCTTGTATTCACAATGCTCCATGACCTCACTCATCACAATGCCCCATGACCCCTTTAATCACAATGCTCCATGGCCCTTGTCATCACAGTGTTCCAAGCCTTTGTCATCACACTGCTCCATGGCCCCTGTAATCACAATGCTCCATGCCCTTGTCATCACAAGGCTCCAGAACTCTTGTCATTATAATGCTCCATGTCCGTTTCATCACCATTCTCCATGACACTTGTCATCACAATGCTCCATGGCCCCTCTCATTACTGTGCTCCATAATAACTTTAATCACATTTCTAGATGACCACTGCCATCACAATGCCCCATGACATTGTCATCACAATTCGCCATGACCATTGTCATCACAATGCTCCATGAACCATGTCATCACAGGTTCCCAGGACTCTTGTCATCACAATGATCCATTACCACTTTCATCACAATGCTCCATGACCACTGTCATCTCAATGCTCCATGGCCTTTTTATTCACAATGCTCCATGGCCCCTGTAATTACAGTGTTCCATAACACCTTTCATCATAATGCTCCATGACCACTGCCATCTCAATGCCCCAATACGTCTGTCATCACAATTCTCCAAGGCCATTCTCATCACATTGCTCCATGACACCTGTCATCACAGTGTTCCCTGTCCATATCATCACAAGGCTCCATGTCCCCTATAATCACAATGCTCCATGCCTTTTTCCTCACAATGCTCCAGAATTCTTGTCATCACAATGTTCCAGGACCGTGGCATCACAATGCTACATGACCCTGGTCATCACAGTTCTCCATGACCTTTGTCATCACAATGCCCTAGGTCGCTTTTCATCACAATTCTCAATGACCACTTTAATCACTATGCTCGCTGACCATTTTCATCACATTTCTCTGTTGTCATTACAATTCCCCATGGCCCCTTTCTTCACAATGCTCCATGATGCCTGTCATCACAATGCTCCATGGCTTTTGTTATCACAATGCTCCAGGACCAGTTTCATCACAATAGTCCATCCCCCTTGTCATCACAGTGCACAATGAAACCTTTCATTACAATGCTCCATGACACTTGTCATCACAATGCTCCATGGCCTTTATCGTCACAATGCTCCCAGGCACTTTTCATCACGATGTTCCATGAAACCTTTCATCACATCATCACATTGCTCCATGACCATTGTCATCACAATAGTCCATACCCTTGTCAACACAATGCTGCATAATCCCTGTCATCACAATTCTCCATGACTGCTGTCATCACAATAATCCAGGACAATTTTCATAACAATGCTTCATGCCCCCAGTCATCACAGTGCTCCATGATACCTTTCATCACAATTCCTAGATGATCAATGTCATCACAATGCCCCATGACACCTGTCATCACAATTCGCTATGACCCTTGTCATCACAATACTCAATGAACCGTGTCATCACAGTGTTCCAGGACACATGTCATCACAATGATCCATGACTACTTTCATCACAATGCTCCAGTACACCTGTCATCACAATGCTCCAATAAACCTGTCATCACAATGCTCCATAGCCCCTGTTATCATATTGCTCCATGAATTCTTTCATCACAATGCTCCATGCCCCCTGTCATCACAGTGCCCCGTAACCCCTCTAATCACAATGCTGCATGACCCTGTCATCTCAATGCTACATGACACCTGTCATCATATTGTTCCATGGCCTATGTATTCACAATGCTCCATGGACCCTGTAATCACACTGCTCCATGTTCCCTTTCAACACAATGCTCAATGACCCCTGTCATCACAATGTTCCATGAAAGTTGTCTTCAAAATGCTCCATGACCCCGGTCACCACAAGGTTCCCTGCCCTTGTCATCACAATGCTCCATGACCCTTGGAATCACAATGGCACATGGCCTTGTCATCACAAAGTTCCACGGCGTCTGTCATCACCATTCTCCATGGACTTTCTCATCACAATGCTCTATGACCCCTGTCATCACAATGCTTGATGACCATTGTCATCACAATGCTCCAAGGCCCCTGTCATCACAATGCCTTATGGTCTTTGTAATCACAATGCTCAATGACCCTTGTCATCACAATGCTCCATGCCGTTGTCATCACAATGCTCCATGGCCCCTGTAATCACAATGCTCCATGCCCTTGTCATCACAATGCTCCAGAACACTTGTCATCATAATACTCCATTCCCGTGTCATCCCATTGCTCAATGACACTTGTCATCGAAATGTTCCTTGGCCTTTTTCATCACAGTGGTCCATGATACCTTTAATCAAAATTCTACATGACCACTGTCATCACAATGCAAGATGACCAATGTCATCACAATGCCCCATGACACGTGTCATCACAATTCACCTTGGCCCTTTTCATCTCAATGCTGTATGAACCGTGTCATCACTAGGTTCCAGGACACTTGTCATCACAGTGATCCATGACCACTTTCATCACAATTCTCCATGAACTCTGTTATCTCAACGCTCCATGGCCATTTTATTCACAATGCAGCATTGTCCCGATAATCGCGTTGCTCCATGAACACTTTCATCACAATGCTCCTTGCCCACTGTCACCATAATGCCCCATGACGTCTCTCATCACTGTGCTCCAAGGCCACTCTCATTGAAATGCTCCATGATCTGTGTCAGCACAATATTGCATGACACTTGTCATCACAATGCTCCATGATCCCTGTAATCAAAATGATCCCTGCCAATGTCATCACAATGCTCCATGTCTCCTGTAATCACAATGCTCCATGCCCTTGTCATCACAATGCTCCAGGTCTGTTGTCATCACCAAGCTTCATGCCCGTGTCATCACAATGCTCCATGAATCTTGTGTTCACAATGCTCCATGGCCCATGTCATCACAATGCTCCATGACCCCTGTCATCACAATGCTCCATGATACCTTTCATCCCAATTCCAGATGACCACTGTCATCACAATGTCCCATGACACCTGTCATCACAATTTGCTATGACCCTTGTCATCACAATACTGGATGAACCATGTCATCACAGTGTTCCAGGACACATGTCATCAAAATGATCCATGACTCCTTTCATCACAATGCTCCAATACACCTGTCATCACAATGCTCCATGGCACCTGTTATCATATTGCTCCATGACACCTGTCATCACAATGCTCCATGACACTTGTCATCACAACGCTCCATGGCCTTTATGGTCACAATGCTCCCAGGCACTTTTTTTTTTTTTTTTTTGTATTAGTTGTTTTGTTTGTTTTTTTATACTGCAGGTTCTTATTAGGCATCAATTTTATACATATCAGTGTATACATGTCAATCCCAATCGCCCAATTCAGCACACCACCATCCCCACCTCACCGCAGTTTTCCCCTCTTGGTGTCCATATGTCCATTCTCTACATCTGTGTCTCAACTTCTGCCCTGCAAACTGGCTCATCTGTACCATTTTTCTAGGTTCCACATACATGCATTAATATATGATATTTGTTTTTCTCTTTCTGACTTACTTCACTCTGTATGACAGTCTCTAGATCCATCCACGTCTCAACAAATGACTCAATTTCGTTCCTTTTTATGGCTGAGTAATATTCCATTGTATATATGTACCACATCTTCTTTATCCATTCGTCTGTTGATGGGCATTTAGGTTGCTTCCATGACCTGGCTATTGTAAATAGTGCTGCAATGAACATTCGGGTGCATGTGTCTTTTTGAATTACGGTTTTCTCTGGGTATATGCCCAGTAGTGGGATTGCTGGGTCATATGGTAATTCTATTTTTAGTTTTTTAAGGAACCTCCATATTGTTCTCCATAGTGGCTGTATCAATTTACATTCCCACCAACAGTGCAAGAGGGTTCCCTTTTCTCCACACCCTCTCCAGCATTTGTTGTTTGTAGATTTTCTGATGATGCCCATTCTAACAGGAGTGAGGTGATACCTCATTGTAGTTTTGATTTGCATTTCTCTAATAATTAGTGATGTTGAGCAGCTTTTCATGTGCTTCGTGGCCGTCTGTATGTCTTCTTTGGAGAAATGTCTATTTAGGTCTTCTGCCCATTTTTGGATTGCGGTGTTTGTTTCTTTGATATTGAGCTGAATGAGCTGTTTATATATTTTGGAGATTAATCCTTTGTCCGTTGATTCATTTGCAAATATTTTCTCCCATTCTGAGGGTTGTCTTTTCGTCTTGTTTATGGTTTCCTTTGCTGTGCAAAAGCTTTGAAGTTTCATTAGGTCCCACTTGTTTATTTTTGTTTTTATTTCCATTACTCTAGGAGGTGGATCAAAAAAGATCTTGCTGTGATTTATGTCAAAGAGTGTTCTTCCTATGTTTTCCTCTAAGAGTTTTATAGTGTCCAGTCTTATATTTAGGTCTCTAATCCATTTTGAGTTTATTTTTGTGTATGGTGTTAGGGAGTATTCTAATTTCATTCTTTTACATGTAGCTGTCCAGTTTTCCCAACACCACTTATTGAAGAGACTGTCTTTTCTCCATTGTATATCTTTGCCTCCTTTGTCATAGATTAGTTGACCATAGGTGCGTGGGTTAATCTCTGGGCTTTCTATCTTGTTCCATTGATCTATGTTTCTGTTTTTGTGCCAGTACCATATTGTCTTGATTACTGTAGCTTTGTAGTATAGTCTGAAGTCAGGGAGTCTGATTCCTCCAGCTCCATTTTTTTGCCTCAAGACTGCTTTGGCTATTCGGGGTCTTTTGTGTCTCCATACAAATTTTAAGATGATTTGTTCTAGCTCCGTAAAAAATGCCATTGGTAATTTGATAGGGATTGCATTGAATCTGTAGATTGCTTTGGGTAGTATACTCATTTTCACAATGTTGATTCTTCCAATCCAAGAACATGGTATATCTCTCCATCTGTTGGTATCATCTTTAATTTCTTTCATCAGTGTCTTATAGTTTTCTGCATACAGGTCTTTTGTCTCCCTAGGTAGGTTTATTCCTAGGTATTTTATTCTTTTTGTTGCAATGGTAAATGGGAGTGTTTCCATAATTTCTCTTTCAGATTTTTCATCATTAGTGTATAGGAATGCAAGAGATTTCTGTGCATTAATTTTGTATCCTGCAACTTTACCATATTCATTAATTAGCTCTAGCAGTTTTCTGGTGGCAGTTTTAGGATTCTCTATGTATAGTATCATGTCATCCGCAAACAGTGACAGTTTTACTTCCTCTTTTCCAATTTGTATTCCTTTTATTTCTTTTTCTTCTCTGATTGCCGTGGCTAGGACTTCCAGAACTATGTTGAATAATAGTGGTGAGAGTGGGCAACCTTGTCTCGTTCCTGATCTTAGAGGAAATGCTTTCAGTT